>NW_028225179.1:78053005-78153384 GCF_052327205.1 Somniosus microcephalus
CCCGCCGCCTTCGCCTTCCCGCCCCCCCGCCCCTTCCTCCGCCCCCCCCGCCACCCTTCCTCCGCCCCCCCGCCCCTTCCTCCGCCCCCCCCGCCCCTTCCTCCGCCCCCCCGCCCCTTCCTCCGCCCCCCCGCCCCCTTCCTCCGCCCCCCCCCGCCCCTTCCTCCCGCCCCCCCGCCCCTTCCTCCGCCCCCCCGCCCCTTCCTCCGCCCCCCCGCCCCTTCCTCCGCCCCCCCGCCCCTTCCTCCGCCCCCCCGCCCCTCCGCCCTTCCTCCGCCCCCCCCGCCCCTTCCTCCCGCCCCCCCGTCCCCTTCCTCCGCCCCCTCCCCCCGCCCCTTCCTCCGCCCCCCGCCCCTTCCTCCCCGCCCCCCGCCCCTTCTCCAGCCCCCCCGCCCCCTTCCTCCGCCCCCCCGCCCCTTCCTCCGCCCCCCCGCCCCTTCCTCCGCCCCCCGCCCCTTCCTCCGCCCCCCGCCCCTTCCTCCCGCCCCCCGCCCCTTCCTCCGCCCCCCGCCCCTTCCTCCGCCCCCCGCCCCTTCCTCCGCCCCCCCGCCCCTTCCTCCGCCCCCCGCCCCTTCCTACGCCCCGCCTCCCAGCCCCTCCGCCCCCCTTCCTCCGCCCCCCGCCCTTCCTCCGCCCCCCGCCCCTTCCCTCGCCCCTCCGCCCCCTTCCTCCGCCCCCCCGCCCCTTCCTCCCACCTCCGCCCTTCCTCCGCCCCCCGCCCCTTCCTCCCCTCCCCCCCCGCCACTTCTCCCCCCCCCCGCCACTTCCTTCACCCCCGCCCCGCCCCTTCCTTCCCCCCCCTCCCGCCGCCTTCCTCCCCCCCCCCCCCGCCCCTTCCTCCCCCCGCCCCTTCCTCCCCCCGCCGCCTTCCTCGCCCCCCGCCCCTTCCTCCCGCCTCCTCCCGCCCCTTCCTCCCCCCCCCGCCCCTTCCTCCGCCCCCTCCCCTTCCTCCGCCCCTTCCTCCCCCCGCCCTTCCTCCGCCCCCGCCCCTTCCTCCGCCCCCCGCCCCTTCCTCCGCCCCCCCCGCCCCTTCCTCCGCCCCCCCCGCCCCTTCCTCCGCCCTCCCGCCCCCTTCCTCCGCCCCCCGCCCCTTCCTCCGCCCCCCGCCCCTTCCTCGCCCCCCCCCGCCCCTTCCTCCCCCCCCCCCGCCCCTTCCTCCCCCCCGCCCCCTTCCTCCCCCCCCGCCCCTTCCTCCCCACCCCCCGCCCCTTCCTCCCACCCACCCGCCCCTTCCTCCCCACCCCCCCGCCACCTTCCTCCCCCCCCCCCGCCTCCCTTCCTCCCCCCCAGCCCCTCCTCTCCCCCCCGCCCCTTCCTCCCCCCCCGCCCTCTCTCCTCCGCCCCCTCCCTCCCGCCCCGCTTCCTCCCCCCCCGCCCTTCTCCTCCCCCTCCCCCGCCCCCTTCCCCCCCACAGTCGCTCTCTCTCTTCCCCCCCAGTCCTCCGCTCTCCTCTCTCCGCCCCGCCCCCCCCAAGTCGCTCTCTCTCTTTCCCCGCCCCCCCGTCGCTCTCTCTCTCTTTCCCCCCCCCAGTCCGCTCTCTCTCTTCCCCCCCCCAGTCGCTCTCTCTTCCACCCCCCCACCAGTCGCGCTTCTCTCTTCCCCCCCGCCCCCAGTCGCGTTCTCTCTTTCCCCCCCAGTCGCGCTTCTCTCTTTCCCCCCCAGTCGCCTCTCTCTCTTCCCCCCCCAGTCGCGCTCTCTCTCTTCCCCCCCCCAGTCGTCGCCTCTCTCTTCCCCCCCCCAGTCGCGCTCTCTCTTCCCCCCCCGCTCGTCCGCTCTCCTCCCCCCCAGTCGCGCTCTCTCTTCCCCCCCAGTCGCGCTCTCTCTTCCCCCCCAAGTCGCGCTCTCTCTTCCCCCCCAGTCGCGCTCTCTCTTCCCCCCAGTCGCGCTCTCTCTTCCCCCCCAGTCGCGCTTCTCTCTTTCCCCCCCAGTCGCGCTCTCTCTTCCCCCCCAGTCGCGCTCTCTCTTCCCCCCCCAGTCGCGCTCTCTCTTCCCCCCCCAGTCGCGCTCTCTCTCTTCCCCCCTCCCAGTCGGCTCTCTCTTCCCCCCCAGTCGCGCTCTCTCTTCCCCCCCAGTCGCGCTCTCTCTTCCCCCCAGTCGCGCCTCTCTCTTCCCCCCCAGTCGCGCTCTCTCTTCCCCCCCAGTCGCGCTCTCTCTTCCCCCCCAGTCGCGCTCTCTCTTCCCCCCCAGTCGCGCTCTCTCTTCCCCCCCAGTCGCGCTCTCTCTTCCCCCCGCCTCTCTCTCCCCCCAGTCGCGCTCTCTCTTCCCCCCCCAGTCGCGCTCTCTCTTCCCCCCCCAGTCGCGCTCTCTCTTCCCCCCCAGTCGCGCCTCTCTCTTCCCCCCCAGTCGCGCTCTCTCTTCCCCCCAGTCGCGCTCTCTCTTCCCCCCCAGTCGCGCTCTCTCTTCCCCCCCAGTCGCGCTCTCTCTTCCCCCCCAGTCGCGCTCTCTCTTCCCCCCAGTCGCGCTCTCTCTTCCCCCCCAGTCGCGCTCTCTCTTCCCCCCCAGTCGCGCTCTCTCTTCCCCCCCAGTCGCGCTCTCTCTTCCCCCCCCAGTCGCGCTCTCTCTTCCCCCCCAGTCGCGCTCTCTCTTCCCCCCCCAGTCGCGCTCTCTCTTCCCCCCCAGTCGCGCTCTCTCTTCCCCCCCAGTCGCGCTCTCTCTTCCCCCCAGTCGCGCTCTCTCTTCCCCCCCAGTCGCGCTCTCTCTTCCCCCCCAGTCGCGCTCTCTCTTCCCCCCCCAGTCGCGCTCTCTCTTCCCCCCCCAGTCGCGCTCTCTCTTCCCCCCCCAGTCGCGCTCTCTCTTCCCCCCCAGTCGCGCTCTCTCTCTTCCCCCCCCAGTCGCGCTCTCTCTTCCCCCCCAGTCGCGCTCTCTCTTCCCCCCCAGTCGCGCTCTCTCTTCCCCCCCAGTCGCGCTCTCTCTTCCCCCCCAGTCGCGCTCTCTCTTCCCCCCCAGTCGCGCTCTCTCTTCCCCCCCAGTCGCGCTCTCTCTTCCCCCCCAGTCGCGCTCTCTCTTCCCCCCCAGTCGCGCTCTCTCTTCCCCCAGTCGCGCTCTCTCTTCCCCCCCAGTCGCGCGCTCTCTCTTCCCCCCCAGTCGCGCTCTCTCTTCCCCCCAGTCGCGCTCTCTCTTCCCCCCCAGTCGCGCTCTCTCTTCCCCCCCAGTCGCGCGCTCTCTCTTCTCCCCCCAGTCGCGCTCTCTCTTCCCCCCCAGTCGCGCTCTCTCTTCCCCCCCAGTCGCGCTCTCTCTTCCCCCCCAGTCGCGCTCTCTCTTCCCCCCCAGTCGCGCTCTCTCTTCCCCCCCAGTCGCGCGCTCTCTCTTCCCCCCCAGTCGCGCTCTCTCTTCCCCCCCAGTCGCGCTCTCTCTCTTCCCCCCCAGTCGCGCTCTCTCTTCCCCCCAGTCGCGCTCTCTCTTCCCCCCCAGTCGCGCTCTCTCTTCCCCCCCAGTCGCGCTCTCTCTTCCCCCCCAGTCGCGCTCTCTCTTCCCCCCCAGTCGCGCTCTCTCTTCCCCCCCAGTCGCGCTCTCTCTTCCCCCCCAGTCGCGCTCTCTCTTCCCCCCCAGTCGCGCTCTCTCTTCCCCCCCAGTCGCGCTCTCTCTTCCCCCCCAGTCGCGCTCTCTCTCTTCCCCCCCAGTCGCGCTCTCTCTTCCCCCCCAGTCGCGCTCTCTCTTCCCCCCCAGTCGCGCTCTCTCTTCCCCCCCAGTCGCGCTCTCTCTTCCCCCCCAGTCGCGCTCTCTCTTCCCCCCCAGTCGCGCTCTCTCTTCCCCCCCAGTCGCGCTCTCTCTTCCCCCCCAGTCGCGCTCTCTCTTCCCCCCCAGTCGCGCTCTCTCTTCCCCCCCAGTCGCGCTCTCTCTTCCCCCCCAGTCGCGCTCTCTCTTCCCCCCCAGTCGCGCTCTCTCTTCCCCCCCAGTCGCGCTCTCTCTTCCCCCCCAGTCGCGCTCTCTCTTCCCCCCAGTCGCGCTCTCTCTTCCCCCCCAGTCGCGCTCTCTCTTCCCCCCCAGTCGCGCTCTCTCTTCCCCCCCAGTCGCGCTCTCTCTTCCCCCCCAGTCGCGCTCTCTCTTCCCCCCCAGTCGCGCTCTCTCTTCCCCCCAGTCGCGCTCTCTCTTCCCCCCAGTCGCGCTCTCTCCTCTTCCCCCCCAGTCGCGCTCTCTCTTCCCCCCAGTCGCGCTCTCTCTTCCCCCCAGTCGCGCTCTCTCTTCCCCCCAGTCGCGCTCTCTCTTCCCCCCCAGTCGCGCTCTCTCTTCCCCCCCAGTCGCGCTCTCTCTTCCCCCCCAGTCGCGCTCTCTCTTCCCCCCCAGTCGCGCTCTCTCTTCCCCCCCCAGTCGCGCTCTCTCTTCCCCCCCAGTCGCGCTCTCTCTTCCCCCCCAGTCGCGCTCTCTCTTCCCCCCCAGTCGCGCTCTCTCTTCCCCCCCAGTCGCGCTCTCTCTTCCCCCCCAGTCGCGCTCTCTCTTCCCCCCCCAGTCGCGCTCTCTCTTCCCCCCCAGTCGCGCTCTCTCTTCCCCCCCAGTCGCGCTCTCTCTTCCCCCCCAGTCGCGCTCTCTCTTCCCCCCCAGTCGCGCTCTCTCTTCCCCCCCAGTCGCGCTCTCTCTTCCCCCCCAGTCGCGCTCTCTCTTCCCCCCCAGTCGCGCTCTCTCTTCCCCCCCCAGTCGCGCTCCTCTCTTCCCCCCCAGTCGCGCTCTCTCTTCCCCCCCCAGTCGCGCTCTCTCTTCCCCCCCAGTCGCGCTCCTCTCTTCCCCCCCCAGTCGCGCTCTCTCTTCCCCCCCAGTCGCGCTCTCTCTTTCCCCCCCAGTCGCGCTCTCTCTTCCCCCCCCAGTCGCGCTCTCTCTTCCCCCCCAGTCGCGCTCTCTCTTCCCCCCAGTCGCGCTCTCTCTTCCCCCCCAGTCGCGCTCTCTCTTCCCCCCCAGTCGCGCTCTCTCTTCCCCCCAGTCGCGCTCTCTCTTCCCCCCCCAGTCGCGCGCTCTCTCTTCCCCCCCAGTCGCGCGCTCTCTCTTCCCCCCCCCAGTCGCGCTCTCTCTTCCCCCCCCAGTCGCGCTCTCTCTTCCCCCCCAGTCCGCGCTCTCTCTTCCCCCCCAGTCGCGCGCTCTCTCTTCCCCCCCAGTCGCGCGCTCTCTCTTCCCCCCCAGTCGCGCGCTCTCTCTTCCCCCCCCAGTCGCGCGCTCTCTCTTCCCCCCCAGTCGCGCGCTCTCTCTTCCCCCCCCAGTCGCGCGCTCTCTCTTCCCCCCCAGTCGCGCGCTCTCTCTTCCCCCCCAGTCGCGCGCTCTCTCTTCCCCCCCCAGTCGCGCGCTCTCTCTTCCCCCCCAGTCGCGCGCTCTCTCTTCCCCCCCAGTCGCGCGCTCTCTCTTCCCCCCCCAGTCGCGCGCTCTCTCTTCCCCCCCCAGTCGCGCGCTCTCTCTTCCCCCCCAGTCGCGCGCTCTCTCTTCCCCCCCAGTCGCGCGCTCTCTCTTCCCCCCCCAGTCGCGCGCTCTCTCTTCCCCCCCCCAGTCGCGCGCTCTCTCTTCCCCCCCAGTCGCGCGCTCTCTCTTCCCCCCCCAGTCGCGCGCTCTCTCTTCCCCCCCAGTCGCGCGCTCTCTCTTCCCCCCCAGTCGCGCGCTCTCTCTTCCCCCCCAGTCGCGCGCTCTCTCTTCCCCCCCAGTCGCGCGCTCTCTCTTCCCCCCCAGTCGCGCGCTCTCTCTTCCCCCCCCAGTCGCGCGCTCTCTCTTCCCCCCTCCAGTCGCGCGCTCTCTCTTCCCCCCCAGTCGCGCGCTCTCTCTTCCCCCCCAGTCGCGCGCTCTCTCTTCCCCCCCCAGTCGCGCGCTCTCTCTTCCCCCCCAGTCGCGCGCTCTCTCTTCCCCCCCCAGTCGCGCGCTCTCTCTTCCCCCCCAGTCGCGCGCTCTCTCTTCCCCCCCAGTCGCGCGCTCTCTTCAGGGCTCTCTCCCCCCCAGTCGCGCGCTCTCTCTTCCCCCCCAGTCGCGCGCTCTCTCTCTTCCCCCCCAGTCGCGCGCTCTCTCTTCCCCCCAGTCGCGCGCTCTCTCTTCCCCCCCAGTCGCGCGCTCTCTCTTCCCCCCCAGTCGCGCGCTCTCTCTTCCCCCCCCAGTCCGCGCGCTCTCTCTTCCCCCCCAGTCGCGCGCTCTCTCTTCCCCCCCAGTCCGCAGTCGCGCGCTCTCTCTTCCCCCCCCAGTCGCGCGCTCTCTCTTCCCCCCCAGTCGCGCGCTCTCTCTTCCCCCCCCAGTCGC
This sequence comes from Somniosus microcephalus, assembly GCF_052327205.1. Classification (NCBI taxonomy): domain Eukaryota; kingdom Metazoa; phylum Chordata; class Chondrichthyes; order Squaliformes; family Somniosidae; genus Somniosus; species Somniosus microcephalus. The sequence continues at coordinate 78,059,204 of NW_028225179.1, forward strand.
GCGCTCTCTCTTCCCCCCCAGTCGCGCGCTCTCTCTTCCCCCCCCAGTCGCGCGCTCTCTCTTCCCCCCCAGTCGCGCGCTCTCTCTTCCTCCCCCAGTCGCGCGCTCTCTCTTCCCCCCCAGTCGCGCGCTCTCTCTTCCCCCCCAGTCGCGCGCTCTCTCTTCCCCCCCAGTCGCGCGCTCTCTCTTCCCCCCCAGTCGCGCGCTCTCTCTTCCCCCCCAGTCGCGCGCTCTCTCTTCCCCCCCCAGTCGCGCGCTCTCTCTTCCCCCCCAGTCGCGCGCTCTCTCTCTTCCCCCCCTCAGTCGCGCGCTCTCTCTTCCCCCCCAGTCGCGCGCCTCTCTCTTCCCCCCCCAGTCGCGCGCTCTCTCTTCCCCCCCAGTCGCGCGCTCTCTCTTCCCCCCCAGTCGCGCGCTCTCTCTTCCCCCCCCAGTCGCGCGCTCTCTCTTCCCCCCCAGTCGCGCGCTCTCTCTTCCCCCCCAGTCGCGCGCTCTCTCTTCCCCCCCAGTCGCGCGCTCTCTCTTCCCCCCCAGTCGCGCGCTCTCTCTTCCCCCCCCAGTCGCGCGCTCTCTCTCTTCCCCCCCAGTCGCGCGCTCTCTCTTCCCCCCCCAGTCGCGCGCTCTCTCTTCCCCCCCAGTCGCGCGCTCTCTCTTCCCCCCCCCAGTCGCGCGCTCTCTCTTCCCCCCCAGTCGCGCGCTCTCTCTTCCCCCCCAGTCGCGCGCTCTCTCTTCCCCCCCCAGTCGCGCGCTCTCTCTTCCCCCCCAGTCGCGCGCTCTCTCTTCCCCCCCAGTCGCGCGCTCTCTCTTCCCCCCCCAGTCGCGCGCTCTCTCTTCCCCCCCAGTCGCGCGCTCTCTCTTCCCCCCCCAGTCGCGCGCTCTCTCTTCCCCCCCAGTCGCGCGCTCTCTCTTCCCCCCCCAGTCGCGCGCTCTCTCTTCCCCCCCCAGTCGCGCGCTCTCTCTTCCCCCCCAGTCGCGCGCTCTCTCTTCCCCCCCCAAGTCGCGCGCTCTCTCTTCCCCCCCCAGTCGCGCGCTCTCTCTTCCCCCCCCAGTCGCGCGCTCTCTCTTCCCCCCCAGTCGCGCGCTCTCTCTTCCCCCCCCAGTCGCGCGCTCTCTCTTCCCCCCCAGTCGCGCGCTCTCTCTTCCCCCCCAGTCGCGCGCTCTCTCTTCCCCCCCCAGTCGCGCGCTCTCTCTTCCCCCCCCAGTCGCGCGCTCTCGATCTTCCCCCCCAGTCGCGCGCTCTCTCTTCCCCCCCAGTCGCGCGCTCTCTCTTCCGCTCCCCCAGTCGCGCGCTCTCTCTTCCCCCCCAGTCGCGCGCTCTCTCTTCCCCCCCAGTCGCGCGCTCTCTCTTCCCCCCCAGTCGCGCGCTCTCTCTTCCCCCCCCAGTCGCGCGCTCTCTCTTCCCCCCCCAGTCGCGCGCTCTCTCTTCCCCCCCAGTCGCGCGCTCTCTCTTCTTCCCCCCCCAGTCGCGCGCTCTCTCTTCCCCCCCAGTCGCGCGCTCTCTCTTCCCCCCCAGTCGCGCGCTCTCTCTTCCCCCCCAGTCGCGCGCTCTCTCTTCCCCCCCAGTCGCGCGCTCTCTCTTCCCCCCAGTCGCGCGCTCTCTCTTCCCCCCCCAGTCGCGCGCTCTCTCTTCCCCCCCAGTCGCGCGCTCTCTCTTCCCCCCCAGTCGCGCGCTCTCTCTCTTCCCCCCCCAGTCGCGCGCTCTCTCTTCCCCCCCAGTCGCGCGCTCTCTCTTCCCCCCCCAGTCGCGCGCTCTCTCTTCCCCCCCAGTCGCGCGCTCTCTCTTCCCCCCCAGTCGCGCGCTCTCTCTTCCCCCCCAGTCGCGCGCTCTCTCTTCCCCCCCCAGTCGCGCGCTCTCTCTTCCCCCCCCAGTCGCGCGCTCTCTCTTCCCCCCCCAGTCGCGCGCTCTCTCTCTCCCCCCCCAGTCGCGCGCTCTCTCTTCCCCCCCAGTCGCGCGCTCTCTCTTCCCCCCCAGTCGCGCGCTCTCTCTTCCCCCCCCAGTCGCGCGCTCTCTCTTCCCCCCCAGTCGCGCGCTCTCTCTTCCCCCCCCAGTCGCGCGCTCTCTCTTCCCCCCCCAGTCGCGCGCTCTCTCTTCCCCTCCCCCCAGTCGCGCGCTCTCTCTTTCCCCCCCCCCAGTCGCGCGCTCTCTCTTCCCCCCCCAGTCGCGCGCTCTCTCTTCCCCCCCCAGTCGCGCGCTCTCTCTTCCCCCCCAGTCGCGCGCTCTCTCTTCCCCCCCAGTCGCGCGCTCTCTCTTCCCCCCCCAGTCGCGCGCTCTCTCTTCCCCCCCCAGTCGCGCGCTCTCTCTTCCCCCCCAGTCGCGCGCTCTCTCTTCCCCCCCCAGTCGCGCGCTCTCTCTTCCCCCCCCAGTCGCGCGCTCTCTCTTCCCCCCCAGTCGCGCGCTCTCTCTTCCCCCCCAGTCGCGCGCTCTCTCTTCCCCCCCAGTCGCGCGCTCTCTCTTCCCCCCCAGTCGCGCGCTCTCTCTTCCCCCCCCAGTCGCGCGCTCTCTCTTCCCCCCCCAGTCGCGCGCTCTCTCTTCCCCCCCCAGTCGCGCGCTCTCTCTTCCCCCCCAGTCGCGCGCTCTCTCTTCCCCCCCAGTCGCGCGCTCTCTCTTCCCCCCCAGTCGCGCGCTCTCTCTTCCCCCCCCAGTCGCGCGCTCCTCTCCTTCTCTCTCCCCACCCAGTCGCGCGCTCTCTCTTCCCCCCCAGTCGCGCGCTCTCTCTTCCCCCCCAGTCGCGCGCTCTCTCCTTCCCCCCCCCAGTCGCGCGCTCTCTCTTCCCCCCCAGTCGCGCGCTCTCTCTCTTCCCCCCCAGTCCGCGCGCTCTCTCTTCCCCCCCAGTCGCGCGCTCTCTCTTCCCCCCCAGTCGCGCGCTCTCTCTTCCCCCCCAGTCGCGCGCTCTCTCTTCCCCCCCAGTCGCGCGCTCTCTTCTTCCCCCCCAGTCGCGCGCTCTCTCTTCCCCCCCAGTCGCGCGCTCTCTCTTCCCCCCCCAGTCGCGCGCTCATCTCTTCCCCCCCAGTCGCGCGCTCTCTCTTCCCCCCCAGTCGCGCGCTCTCTCTTCCCCCAGTCCGCGCTCTCCCCCAGTCGCGCTCTCTCTCTTCCCCCCCAGTCGCGCGCTCTCTCTTCCCCCCCAGTCGCGCGCTCTCTCTTCCCCCCCCAGTCGCGCGCTCTCTCTTCCCCCCCAGTCGCGCGCTCTCTCTTCCCCCCCAGTCGCGCGCTCTCTCTTCCCCCCCAGTCGCGCGCTCTCTCTTCCCCCCCCAGTCGCGCGCTCTCTCTTCCCCCCCAGTCCGCGCTCTCTCTTCCCCCCCAGTCGCGCGCTCTCTCTTCCCCCCCCAGTCGCGCGCTCTCTCTTCCCCCCCCAGTCGCGCGCTCTCTCTTCCCCCCCAGTCGCGCGCTCTCTCTTCCCCCCCAGTCGCGCGCTCTCTCTTCCCCCCCAGTCGCGCGCTCTCTCTTCCCCCCCAGTCGCGCGCTTCTCTCTTCCCCCCCAGTCGCGCGCTCTCTCTTCCCCCCCCCAGTCGCGCGCTCTCTCTTCCCCCCCAGTCGCGCGCTCTCTCTTCCCCCCCAGTCGCGCGCTCTCTCTTCCCCCCCCAGTCGCGCGCTCTCTCGTCTTCCCCCCCAGTCGCGCTCTCTCTTTCCCCCGCCCCCCCCAGTCGCGCGCTCTCTCTCTCTCTCTTCCAACAACAACATGCCCTCAAAAAAACCTCGGCACCGCCGGGCACCCCCAGCTAGTATACTTGTAAAACACCTTAGGATTTTCCTTTATTTTGCTCACCAGTGTTATTTCATGGCCCCTCCTCGCTCTCCTAATTTCTTTTTTAAGTATCCCCCTGCACTTTTTATACACCTCTAGGGCTTCCTCTGTCTTTAGTCCTTTGTATCTGCCAAAAGCCCCCCTTTTTTTCCTAATCCATTCTCGTATATCCCTTGACATCCAAGGTTCCCTGGGCTTGTTGGACCTTTACGGGAACATGTTGCCATTGTACTCTCTCAATTTCTTTTCTGAAAGACTCCCATTGATCCGATGTGGCTTTTCCTTCAAGTAGCTGATTCCAGTCCACATTGGCCAGATCCTGCCTTATCATATTAAAATCGGCCTTCCCCCAATTTAGAACCTTTATTTCCGATCTCCTCACTCCCTGTGTACAAAACTGTCTCCCAACCTCACTCCCTGTGTACAGAAATTTCTCCAACCTCTCTCCTCCCTGTGTACAGAAATGTCTCCCAACCCCTCTCCTCACTCCCTGTGTACAGAAATGTCTGCAGCCTCTCTCCTCACTCCCCGTGTACAGAAATGTCTCCAGCCTCTCTCCTCACTCCCTGTGTACAGAAATGTCTCCCAGCCCCTCTCCTCACTCCCTGTGTACAAAAATGTCTCCAGCCTCTCTCCTCACTCCCTGTGTACAGAAATGTCTCCAGCCTCTCTCCTCACTCCGTGTACAGAAATGTCTCCAGCCTCTCTCCTCACTCCCTGTGTACAGAAATGTCTCCAGCCTCTCTCCTCACTCTCTCTGTACAGCAATGTCTCCAGTCTCTCTCCTCACTCCCTGTGTACAGAAATGTCTCCAGCCTCTCTCCTCACTCCCTGTGTACAGAAATGTCTCCCAGCCTCTCTCCTCACTCCCCGTGTACAGAAATGTCTCCCAGCCTCTCTCCTCACTCTCTACAGAAATGTCTCCCAGCCTCTCTCCTCTCTATCTGTGTACAGAAATGTCTCCAGCCTCTCTCCTCACTCCCTGTGTACAGAAATGTCTCCCAGCCTCTCTCCTCACTCCGTGTACAGAAATGTCTCCAGCCTCTCTCCTCACTCCGTGCACAGAAATGTCTCCCAGCCTCTCTCCTCACTCCCTGTGTACAGAAATGTCTCCCAGCCTCTCTCCTCACTCTCTACAGAAATGTCTCCCAGCCTCTCTCCTCACTCCCTGTGAACAGAAATGTCTCCCAGCCTCTCTCCTCACTCCCTGTGTACAGAAATGTCTCCAGCCTCTCTCCTCACTCCCTGTGTACAGAAATGTCTCCAACCTCTCTCCTCACTCCCTGTGTACAGAAATGTCTCCAGCCTCCCTCCTCACTCCCTGTGTACAGAAATGTCTCCCAAACTCTCTCCTCACTCCCTGTGTACAGAAATGTCTCCAACCTCTCTCCTCACTCCCTGTGTACAGAAATGTCTCCAGCCTCGCTCCTCACTACCTGTGTACAGAAATGTCTTCCAACCTCTCTCCTCACTCTCTCTGTACAGAAATGTCTCCCAGCCTCTCTCCTCACTCTCTCTGTACAGAAATGTCTCCCAGCCTCTCTCCTCACTCCCTGTGTACAGAAATGTCTTCCAACCTCTCTCCTCAGTCCCTGTGTACAGAAATGTCTCCCAGCCTCACTCTTCACTCCCTGTGTACAGAAATGTCTCCAGCCTCTGTCCTCACTCCCTGTGTACAGAAATGTCTCCAGCCTCTCTCCTCACTCGTGTACAGAAATGTCTCCCAGCCTCTCTCCTCACTCCCTGTGTACAGAAATGTCTCCAGCCTCTCTCCTCACTCCCTGTGTACAGAAATGTCTCCAGCCTCTCTCCTCACTCCCTGTGTACAGAAATGTCTCCAGCCTCTCTTCTCACTCCGTGTACAGAAATGTCTCCAGCCTCTCTCCTCACTCCCTGTGTACAGAAATGTCTCCCAGCCTCTCTCCTCACTCCCTGTGTACAGAAATGTCTCCCAGCCTCTCTCCTCACTCCGTGTACAGACATGTCTCCCAGCCCCTCTCCTCACTCCCTGTTTACAGAAATGTCTCCCAGCCTCTCTCCTCACTCCGTGTACAGAAATGTCTCCAACCTCTCTCCTCACTCCGTGTACAGAAATGTCTCCCAGCCTCACTCTTCACTCCCTGCGTACAGAAATGTCTCCCAACCCCTCTCCTCACTCCCTGTGTACAGAAATGTCTCCAGCCTCTCCTCACTCCGTATACAGAAATGTCTCCAGCCTCCTCACTCCGTGTACAGAAATGTTTCCCAGCCTCTCTCCTCACTCCCTGTGTACAGAAATGTCTCCCAGCCTCTCTCCTCACTCCCTGTGTACAGAAATGTCTCCAGCCTCTTTCCTCCCTCCCTGTGTACAGAAATGTCTCCCAACCTCTCTCCTCACTCCCTGTGTACAGAAATGTCTCCCAACCTCTCTCCTCACTCCCTGTGTACAGAAATGTCTCCCAGCCTCTCTCCTCACTCCCTGTGTACAGAAATGTCTCCCAGCCTCTCTCCTCACTCCGTGTACAGAAATGTCTCCCAACCTCTCTCCTCACTCCCCGTGTACAGAAATGTTTCCAGCCTCTCTCCTCACACTCTCTGTGCAGAAATGTCTCCAGCCTCTCTCCTCACTCCGTGTACAGAAATGTCTCCCAGCCCCTCTCCTCACTCCCTGTGTACAGAAATGTCTCCCAGCCTCTCTCCTCACTCCCTGTGTACAGAAATGTCTCCCAGCCTCTCTCCTCTCTATCTGTGTACAGAAATGTCTCCAGCCTCTCTCCTAACTCCGTGTACAGAAATGTCTCCCAGCCTCTCTCCTCTCTATCTGTGTACAGATATGTCTCCCAGCCTCTCTCCTCACTCCCTGTGTACAGAAATGTCTCCCAGCCTCGCTCCTCACTACCTGTGTACTGAAATGTCTTCCAACCTCTCTCCTCACACCCTGTGTACAGAAATGTCTCCCAGCCTCTCTCCTCACTCCCTGTGTACAGAAATGTCTCCAGCCTCTCTCCTCACTCCCTGTGTACAGAAATGTCTCCAGCCTCTCTCCTCACTCCGTAGACAGAAATGTCTCCAGCCTCTCTCCTCACTCCGTGTACAGAAATGTTTCCCAGCCTCTCTCCTCACTCCCTGTGTACAGAAATGTCTCCCAGCCTCTCTCCTCACTCCCTGTGTACAGAAATGTCTCCCAGCCTCTCTCCTCACTCCCTGTGTACAGAAATGTCTCCAGCCTCTCTCCTCACTCCCTGTGTCCAGAAATGTCTCCAGCATCTCTCCTCACTCCCTGTGTACAGAAATGTCTCCAGCCTCTCTCCTCACTCCCTGTGTACAGAAATGTCTCCAGCCTCTCTCCTCACTCCCTGTGTACAGAAATGTCTCCAGCCTCTCTCCTCACTCCCTGTGTACAGAAATGTCTCCAGCCTCTCTCCTCACTCCCTGTGTACAGAAATGTCTCCCAGCCCCTCTCCTCACTCCGTGTGCAGAAATGTCTCCCAGCCTCTCTCCTCTCTATCTGTGCACAGAAATGTCTCCAGCCTCTCTCCTCACTCCCTGTGTACAGAAATGTCTCCCAGACTCTCTCCTCACTCCGTGTACAGAAATGTCTCCCAGCCTCTCTCCTCTCTATCTGTGTACAGAAATGTCTCCCAGACTCTCTCCTCACTCCCTGTGTACAGATATGTCTCCCAGCCTCTCTCCTCATTCCTGTGTACAGAAATGTCCCTAGCCTCTCTCCTCACTCCGTGTACAGAAATGGCTCCCAGCCTCTCCCCTCACTCCCTGTGTACAGAAATGTCTCCCAGCCTCTCTCCTCTCTATCTGTGTACAGAAATGTCTCCCAGACTCTCTCCTCACTCCCTGTGTACAGATATGTCTCCCAGCCTCTCTCCTCATTCCTGTGTACAGAAATGTCCCTAGCCTCTCTCCTCACTCCGTGTACAGAAATGGCTCCCAGCCTCTCCCCTCACTCCCTGTGTACAGAAATGTCTCCCAGACTCTCTCCTCACTCCGTGTACAGAAATGTCTCCCAGCCTCTCTCCTCTCTCTGTACAGAAATGTCTCCCAGCCTCTCTCCTCACTCCCTGTGTACAGAAATGTCTCCCAGCCTCTCTCCTCACTCCCTGTGTACAGAAATGTCTCCCAGCCTCATTCTTCACTCCCTGTGTACAGAAATGTCTCCAGCCTCTCTCCTCACTCCCTGTACAGAAATGTCTCCAGCCTCTCTCCTCACTCCCTGTGTACAGAAATGTCTCCAGCCTCTCTCCTCACTCCGTGTACAGAAATGTCTCCAGCCTCTCTCTTCACTCTCTCTGTACAGAAATGTAGCCAGCCTCTCTCCTCACTCCGTGTACAGAAATGTCTCCCAGCCTCTCTCCTCACTCAGTGTACAGAAATGTTTTCCAGCCTCTCTCCTCTCTATCTGTGTACAGAAATGTCTCCAGCCTCTCTCCTCACTCCCTGTGTACAGAAATGTCTCCCAGCCTCTCTCCTCACTCCCTGTGTACAGAAATGTCTTCCAGCCCCTCTCCTCACTCTACAGAAATGTCTCCCAGCCTCTCTCCTCACTCTGTGTACAGAATCATAAAATCATAGACAGTTGCAGCACGGAAGGAGGCCATTTCAGCCCATCGTGTCCGCACCGTTCAACAAAGAGCTACCCAGCCTAATCCCACTTCCCAGCTCTTGGTCCGTAGCCCTGCAGGTTACAGCATCCCAAGTGCACATCCAAGTACCTTTTTAAATGTGGTTAAGGTTCCTGCCTCTACCACCCTTTCAGGCAGTGAGTTCCAGACCCCCACAACCCTCTGGGTGAAGAAATCTTCCCTCAAATCCCCTCTGAACCTTCCCCCAATTACTTTAAATCTGTGTCTCCTGATTTTTGACCTCTCTGCTAAGGGAAATAGGTCCTTTCTATCCACTTTATCTATGCCCCTCATTTTATACTCCTCAATGAGGTCTCTCCTCTGTTCCAAGGAAAACAGACCCAGCCTATCCAGTCTTTCCTCATAGCTAAGATTCTCTACTCCCAGCAACATCCTTATAAATCTCCTCTGTACCCTCCCTACTGCAATCACATCTTTCCTGTAATGTGGAGACCAGAACTGCACGCAGTACTCTAGCTCTAGAAATGTCTTCAACCTCTTTCCTCACTCTGTGTACAGAAATGTCTCCCAGCCTCTCTCCTCACTCCCTGTGTACAGAAATGTCTCCCAGCCTCTTTCCTCACTCCCTGTGTACAGAAATGTCTCCCAGCCTCTCTCCTCACTCCCTGTGTACAGAAATGTCTCCCAGCCTCTCTCCTCACTCTCTCTGTACAGAAATGTCTCCCAGCCTCTCTCCTCACTCTCTGTGTACAGAAATGTCTCCTAACCAACCTTCCCTTTCAGCTGCTCTGGAGGTGATGACTCTTGCATTGTGAAAATAGATTTTAATGTTTTATATTTGCTCAAACCCAGCTGGCATTGTTGCAGCAGAAGGGGTCTGTGTGTAGATCATTAAATCCAGTGTGTGCACGGTGTTGTGTATTCAAGTCAGTGCATCCTGGGATTATAGCCAGTACTAATTACTTCATACTCTTATAAAATGCTGCATTGAGTATAAGAAGTACTAACTTCCTTTATTTGGAATGTAATGAGTGTGTTAATAGTTATTCAGTGGTAATAGTGATAGCGATGTCCAAAATATTGTATTAAATGTATATGTGTCTATTTATTACAGAACACATCTGTCCTAATCTTGCTATGTAACCAGGCCTATGTAACTTGACTTTCCCTGTGTCCATTTGGGTGCGTGTTTTGGCTGCCGCTCCGGACCTGAGCCCATCACTTCTATTTCCTTTTTCATCTTCTTTTCTCTTTACCCCTCCTCGGCCCCCCTCTCCTGTCGTCGTGCATCCTCCCAATTCTCCTCTCTCGAGTACTATGCCCTCGCCCTCCCCCCCCCCCCCCCCCCCCCCTCAAATCACTACCCCAACCCTTTAACACTCCTCGACCTTCCTACTCCTGCCGCCGACCCAGGCTTGATTCCCTTTTAGATAAGCCCACAGATTCCCTCTGTCCCTCTGGCATCTTCTGAAAGGCCCATCGAGGCACTTGTCGCTGCCTCCTTACGAGCAGTAACCCCAACTGCCCCATCCTACTCTCTCACCTACCGCCCCGCCCAGTGCGCCCGCTGGGGGCTAATCTTTCCTACCTCCTTCCCCTCCCATTCACCACTCCCAGCTCTGACCCTGTGGACTTTGCCAGTGGATCAGCTATCACCCCCTCTCTTCACATTTCCCTCCCGAATGTCTGTTCACTTGTGAACAAGGCCCTTGCCATCCATACGCTTATTGTGGATGATTGCATTGACATCATGGCTTTGTTGGAAACTTGGCTGACAGATGCTGACACCTTCCCCCTATATAACACCTCCCCGCATGGCTGTACCTTCCATCACCTGCCCCGTCCAAACCGCCGCAGTGGCTGTAAGATACCCTAGTTGTGTATATACATATATATGTAGGGTTAGGATTTGGTTTAATCTCATATGATTAAAGTTTTTGGTTTCTTTTTACTTAATAAAATGGTTAAAATTTCTTCATTCCCAGGATGCTTTAGGGTTTGATTTGTCAGGGTACAATATAACTGACACTATTGTTTATGTGTTTGCTGAAATGACAGGATGTGGAAGATTCGTGTGTCTTGACTTGTTTTCATGGCCACACTGGGAAACAGTCAGCCAAGGCAGTTTTGAGATAAGAGTGGAACAATGAAGTCAGGATGACAACAGTTGGCATCTGTTGTTTTGAAGGAAATACATCCTTTCTGGGGTTCTTGTTCACAACAACACTTGTCATGCCATAATGAACAAGCAATGGCACTATTCTGTGAGAAACATACTATAAAGATCTCGAGCTTTTCTTAACAAATTGTAGAGAAAATCAGAATTGGAAAGGAACAACAATGAAGGTTATGTCTCTACTCAGAGAAAGAAAACACCGGTTGTATAGCTTATTTCTGTGTCCGTCTACTGCTTAGCGATATTGCGTGTATCTGGACTTGGTCTCATAAAATAAACAATAGTAGTTACAAACCATATTTGGTGTCAGAAATCGAACCGCTTACATGGCGGTGTGGCCCTTATCATCAAATCACAACTTGGTCTGTCCGCCTACTCCTGGCGCCTTCTCTGAGCATCTCGCCTTGTTTCACCCCTCTCACCTCTAAAATTCTCATTCTCTACCACCCACCGAGGTACCATGCCAAGTTTCTCACCAAGGTATCTGCACTGCTTTCCTCCCTCAGCCTCTGCACCGAGCGACTTCTCATCCTCGGTTATATCCGCTCATCATGCCCTCTCTCCTCTGAGTTCACTGCCCTCCTTCCTTAAACTCTCTTTTCATATAAACTCACCTACCCATATTCACTGCCACCCCTTGACCTTGCCATCTCACGTGGCCTCGCTACTCCCATCGTGTCAAACTACTGATAAGGCCATCTCTGATCACTTCCTTGTATCCCCCTCCACTCACATCCCCTTCCCCCTCCCAACCCCACTTCCTTCTATGTCCGCCCTGGTAAAACTCTCCCCCAAATCACTTAAACTGCACTTTCAACATCCCAACTGTAGCCTTTGGCCCGCCATTCACACGACATTTCTGCAGCTACCAATCTGCTCAATCACACCCTCACCTCCACCTTTGATGCCCTTGTCCCCAGTAAAACAATTACTCTCACATTGGTTGTTTCCCCTGCTATGGCCCTCATATCCGCTCTCTTAAGTCCAAGGGACGCAGACTTGAACAGAGATGGCGGATAACTGGTTTAGGAATTCATTGCCGGATTTGGCCGGACCACATAAAGCACTATCGGGACCTGCTCTCCTCTGCCAAAACTGATCACTATTCCAGGATCATCCTAGAACGCAAAGATAACTCCAGCTTCTCTTCACTACAAACCGTCTTTGTAAACCCCTCTCCCCTGCCCCCTCAACCCTCATCTCCAACAACACGTGAAAGGAGCTCATGGACTTCTTTGTCACTAAGATTGAGACCATCTGTTCAGCTGCCTCTGCTGCTTCCCTCCCTTTTCCTATCCCACTGGGCCAAACTTCCTCGAAGGTTCCCCCCCTGCCCTAGCCCTGAACTCGCATCTTTCTCTAGTATCTCCCCACATGTCCACTCCGAGCTCATCTTGTTCAGGAGAACCACCTCCCACTCCCTCGACCCTATTCCCAACAAACTGCTGACCACTCAACTTCCTTTCCTGGCCCCCCATGTTAGCTGATATTTTTAAAAGGTTCCTGCTTCTCAGGTACTTTACCTCTCCCCTTCAAATCTGCTGTCATCACCCCTTCCTAAAAAAAAAACACCCTTGACCCCTCTGCCCTTGCAAATGACTGCCCCATCTCCAAACTCCCTTTCCTCTCCAAAGTCCTTGAACGTGTTGTCACCTCCCAAATCCGTGCCTATCTTTCCAGCAATTCCATGCGTGAACCCCTCGATCCTCCTCCAACGCCTCTCCATCATCGAGCTGGATGGGACTGCCCTCGGCTGGTTTAATTCCTATCTATCCAGTCATAGCCACAGAATCACCTGCAACGGCTTCTCTTCCTGCACCTGCACCATTACCTCTGGAGTCCCCCAAGGATCTATCCTTGGCCTCCTCCTATTTCTATATGCTGCCCCTCGGCGACATCATTGGAAAACATAATGTCGGGTTCCACTGTACATTGATGAAACCCAGCTCTACCTCACCATCACCTCTTGACCCCTCCACTGCCTCTGATTTGTCATGCTGCTTGTCCGACATCCAGTATCAGATTAACAGAAATTTCCTCCCACTAACTATTGGGAACTGATGCCATTGTCTGTGGTCTCCGCCACACTCTCTTCTCTAGCCACCAATTCCACCCCTCTTCATGGCCAGTGTCTGAGGCTGAACCAGACCGTTCGTAACCTTTGCATCATATTTGACGCTGAGCTGAGCTTCTGACCCCATATCCTCTCCATCAACAAGGCCGCCTACTCCCAACTCCGTCACATCTCCTGTCTCCGCCCCTGCTTTAGCTCAACAGCTGCTGAAACCCTCATCCATGACGTTTTTTTTATTCGTTCCTGGGATGTAGGCATCGCTGGCAAAGCCAGCATTTATTGCACATCCCTAGTTGCCCTTGAGAAGGTGGTGGTGAGCTGCCTTGAACCGCTGTAGTCCGTGTGGTGAAGGTACTCCCACAGTGCTGTTAGGGAGGGAGTTCCAGGATTTGAACCCAGCGCCAACGAAGGGATGGCGATATATTTCCAAGTCAGGATGGTGTGTGACTTTGAGGTGGTGGTGTTCCCATGTGCCTGCTCCCTTGTCCTTCTAGGTGGTAGAGGTCACGGGTTTGTGAGGTGTTGTCAAACTAGACTCAATTATTCCATTGCTATTGTGGCCGGCCTCCCACTTTGCACCCTCCATAAATTTGAGCTCATCCAAAACCCTGCTACCCATATTCTAACTCGCATCAAGTCTTGTTCACCCATCATCCCTGTGCTCGCTGACCTACATTGGCTTCTGGTCTAGCAAAGGCCCAATTTTAAAATTCTCATATTTGTTTTCAAATTTCTCCATGGCCTTGTCTCTCCCTAGCTCTGTAACCTCCTCCAGCCCGATAGACCTCTGAGATATCTGCGCTCCTGCAGTTCTGGCCTCTTCCTTATCCCCGATTTTCATCGCTCCACCATTAGTGACCTTGCCTTCAGCTGCCTAGGCGCTATCGCTGGAATTCCCTCCCTAAACCTTTCCACCTCTACTGCTCCTCCTTTAAGTTAAAACCTACCTACCTACGCTTTTCGTCACCTTTCTTAATCTCTCCTTATGTGGCTCGGTGTCAAATGTTGTTTGGTAACACTCCTGTGTTGCACCTTGAGATGTTTTACTACGTTAATGCAAGTTGCTGTATTAATTTAAGTTTACCAGGACCATTAAAGTTGAATGTGGTTGTAATGTTCATAACCACAGACAGAGAGAGCAGTGTGACCTGAAGATCCCAGCGAATTAAAAGAATGCGATGGGATCCCGGTAAATTAAAGGAATGGGAGCAGATCCCAGCGAATTAAAGGAACGGGATCAGGTCCCAGTGAATTAAAGGAATGGGATCAGGTCCCAGTGAATTAAAGGAACGGGATCAGGTCCCAGTGAATTAAAGGAACGGGATCAGGTCCCGGTGAATTAAAGGAACGGGATCAGGTCCCGGTGAATTAAAGGAATGGGATCAGGTCCCGGTGAATTAAAGGAATGGGATCAGGTCCCGGTGAATTAAAGGAATGGGATCAGGTCCTGGTGAATTAAAGGAACGGGATCAGGTCCCGGTGAATTAAAGGAACGGGATCAGGTCCCAGTGAATTAAAGGAATGGGATCAGGTCCCGGTGAATTAAAGGAATGGGATCAGGTCCCGGTGAATTAAAGGAATGGGATCAGGTCCCGGTGAATTAAAGGAACGGGATCAGATCCTGGTGAATTAAAGGAATGGGATCAGGTCCTGGTGAATTAAAGGAATGGGATCAGGTCCCGGTGAATTAAAGGAATGGGATCAGGTCCTGGTGAATTAAAGGAATGGGATCAGATCCTGGTGAATTAAAGGAATGGGATCAGATCCCGGTGAATTAAAGGAATGGGATCAGATCCTGGTGAATTAAAGGAATGGGATCAGATCCCGGTGAATTAAAGGAATGGGATCAGGTCCCAGTGAATTAAAGGAATGGGATCAGGTCCCAGTGAATTAAAGGAATGGGATCAGATCCCAGTGAATTAAAGGAATGGGATCAGATTCCAGCAAATTAAAGGAATGGGATCAGATCCCGGTGAATTAAAGGAATGGGATCAGGTCCCAGTGAATTAAAGGAAAGGGATCAGATTCCAGCAAATTAAAGGAATGGGATCAGATCCCGGTGAATTAAAGGAATGGGATCAGGTCCCAGTGAATTAAAGGAACGGGATCAGATCCCAGCTGTTAGATCCGTGGTTCAATAGATAAATAACCACATGGATGCTGTACATAAACAAACAACAGGTCTTTACTGGAGGAGGGTAATCTCTAGACTGGAGTACAGAGGCATGCGCAAAGCTTATATACCGGTGTGGTCACTGCCGGTACTACAGTATACAGGAGCTGTAAAAGTAGTTCTGACTTAAAGGCACATACACTACAATTCCTCCCCTTTTAGATTAATAATACCCCCTAATATTCAAATAACAATTAACATTTTTACATGTACATTAAACAACAAAAGTCCATTTATAGATTCAGTCTTTGGGGCGGCTTCCTGACCCTTTCGGGATAGCGCCTTTCCAGAGGTTCTTGTTCTTGGTGCAGAGGCGATTCTGACCCCTTTTCATGGGGTAGTTCATTGGGTTCCACTGCTACTGGGTCTGAAGTAGATGCTACCGGTATGTCGGGTTCATCCCCAGGTACTCGAGACATGGGGTTGAAGCGTTCCTGTGACGCTAAGATCTGATCGACGTGGCGTCTCACAATGTTCTCCCCGACATCCACTGTGTACATTAATGGCCCCTGCCTTGTACATATCGTTCCGGGTTGCCACTTCTCTGTTCGATAGTCACGGGCCAAGACTGGTTGCCCTACATTGAAGCTCCTTGTCGGCTTCTCATTGATGTGCTGGAATTGTTTGTCCTCAACATTTCTTCGCAAATTTAGTCTGAGCAAGTCCAGACGAGATCTCAACCTTCAGTTAAAGAACATCATGGCCGGGGTCTGGTTGGTAACTGCATGTGTCGCGTTTCGGTAGGCTAATAAGAAATTGTCCATCTTATGCTGTAGTGGAATTTCATCGTCGCACATGGCCTTTATCGCCTTCTTAAAGGTTTGTATGAACCTCTCAGCCAATCCATTTGTGGCTGGATGATACGGGGCGGATGTGTAATGCCTTACCCCATTCCTTTTCATGAATTTTTGGAACTCGTCGGACACAAACTGTGGTCCATTATCAGAGCAAATCTGCTCTGGCAAACCGTTTCTGGCAAATATGGTCCGTAGGACTGCAATCGTTTTCTCTGTAGTGGTTGAAGACATTTTTATCACCTCAGGCCACTTTGAATGAGCATCCACTGCTATTAAGAACATTGAGTCCATGAATGGACCAGCGAAATCAATATGCACCCGTTGCCATGGAGAGGAGGGCCACTCCCATGGGTGTAGAGGGGCATGTGGTGGTGCATTTTGGACCTTCTGGCATCCTAAGCAGCTCTTAGTTAGGTCTTCGATTTGTTGATCGATTCCCGGCCACCACACATAAGCCCTAGCAAGGCTTTTCATTTTCACTCCCCCCAGATGACCTTCATGTAGCTCATTTAGCACTCTCTCCCTTAACTTGGGTGGAATCACCACTCTGGATCCACACATCACTGTCCCCTGGCATACTGACAGCTGTTCTCTTCTGGATGAGAATGCTGACAACAGTGAGTCGCCATCTGTTGGCCATCCCCTCACCGTCAATTCATATACCCGTGACAGCGTCGGATCATTGCGGGTCTCCTCTATATCCGCGTTTGTTACTGGCAATCGTTCAATTATCGACGAATAAAATATCTCGATGGGGTCCACTGCTGGTGCTTCCTCCACAGTAGGCAGTGGCAGGCATGATAGCCCATCAGCATTCTCATGCTGTTTCGTGCCTTTATATTCTATATTTCATATTGATTCGCCCCTAGAAACAGGGACCATCTTTGTAACCGCTGTGCAGTCATTACTGGAACGCCCTTCTTAGGATTAAAGATGGAGACAAGTGGTTGGTGGTCAGTCAGCAAGGTGAACTTCTGCCCGTGCAGATAGTAGTTGAATTTTTTTACTCCCCATACTAGGCTGAGGGCCTCCCTGTCAATCTGGGCGTAGTTGCACTCGGCTGAGGTTAGTGACCGAGACGCAAAGGCTACTGGCCTCTCCAACCCGTCTGGGAATTTGTGCGACAGCACCGCTCCAATACCGTAGGGTGATGCATCACATGCCAAACGAATTGGTAGTGCTGGGTTGAAATGGGCCAACACCTCTTTTGATGTGATCAATTCTTTACACTTCTGGAAAGCTCGTCTACGTTCGTCATCCCACTTCCATGGTACCCCTGTTTGCAGTAGGGTGTTCAGCGGGTGTAATACCGTAGACAAATTTGGTAAGAACTTGTGGTAATAGTTTACCAGCCCGAGGAACGACCTCAGTTGTGACACATTTTCCGGTGCTGGAGCCTTGACTACTGCCTCAATCTTGTCAGGGGACTTATGTAACCCCTCTGCATCGATGACGTGGCCACAATACGAGATCTGTTTCTGGAAAAACTCGCACTTGTGGCGATTAGCTCGTAGCCCATACTCCTTTAATCTGGTGAGCACCTTCTCCAAGTTGGCGAGGTGATCACCGTCATTTTCGCCCGTGACCAAGATGTCGTCCAAATAACACTGGGTCCCTGGAATCCCTTGCAGGACCTGATCCATCGCCCTTTGCCAGATAGCCGGAGCTGAGGCTACTCCAAACACCAGCTGGTTGTATTGATAGAGACCTTTATGAGTGTTACATAGATACATAGAAGATAGGAGCAGGAGTAGGCCATTTGGCCCTTCGAGCCTGCTCCGCCATTCAATGAGATCATGGCTGATCATCCAAATTCAGTACCCGGTCCCTGCCTTCTCCCCATATCCCTTGATCCCTTTAGCCTTAAGAAATATATCCAACTCTTTCTTGAATATACTTAATGAACTGGCCTCCACCGCCCTCTGTGGCAGAGAATTCCACAGGTTCACCACTCTCTGGGTGAAGAAATTCCTCATTTCAGTCCTAAATGGCTTACCCCTTATCCTCAGATTATGACCCCTGGTTCTGGACTCCCCGGCCATCAGAAACATCCTTCCTGTATCTAGTCTATCCAGGCCTGACAGAATTTTATAGGTTTCGATGAGATCCCCTCTCAATCTTCTAAACTCCAGTGAGTATAAGCCCAATCGACACAATCTCTCCTCATACGTCATTCCTGCCATCCCAGGTATCAGCCTGGTGAATCTTCGCTGCACTCCTTCCATGGCAAGAACGTCCTTCCTCAGGTAAGGCGACCAAAACTGCACACAATACTCAAGGTGTGGTCTCACCAACGCCCTGTACAACTGCAGCAAGACATCCTTGTTCTTGTACTCAAACCCTCTTGCTACGAAGGCCAACATACCATTTGCCTTCTTAACCGCCTGCTGCACCTGCATGCTTACCTTCAGCGACTGGTGTACAAGAACACCCAGGTCTCTTTGCACTTCCCCTTCTCCCAATCTATTACCATTCAAATAATAATCTGCCTTCCTGTTTTTGCCACCAAAGTGGATAACCTCACATTTATCCACATTATAGTGCATTTGCCATGTTTCTGCCCAATCACCCAACCTGTCCAAATCCTGCTGGAGTTTCACGACATCCTCCTCACAGCATACCCTCCCCCCCAGCTTTGTGTTGTCTGCAAATTTGGAGATATTACATCCAATTCCCTTGTCCAGATCATTAATATATATTGTGAACAGCTGGGGTCCTAGGACTGATCCTTGCGGTACCCCACTAGTCACTGCCTGCCACTCGGAAAATGACCCATTTATTCCAACTCTTTGCTTTCTGTCTGCCAACCAGTTCTCTATCCAAGTCAATACCTTGCCCCCAATCCCATGTGCCTTAATTTTGCACGCTAATCTCTTATGCGGGACCTTATCGAAAGCCTTCTGAAAGTCCAAATACACCACATCCACTGGTTCTCCCTTATCTATTTTACCAGTTACATCCTCAAAAAATTCCAGTAGATTAGTCAAGCATGATTTACCTTTTGTAAATCCATGTTGACTTTGTCCGATCCAGTCACTGCTTTCCAAGTGCTCTGCTATTACATCTTTTATAATCGACTCTAGCATTTTCCCCACTACCGATGTCAAGCTTACCGGTCTATAATTCCCCGCCTTTTCTCTACCACCTTTTTTGAATAGTGGGGTAGCATTAGCTACCCGCCAATCCATGGGTACCGTTCCAGAGTCTATCGAGTTCTGGAAGATGACCAGCAATGCATCTACTATTTCTAGGGCCACTTCCTTAAGTACCCTGGGATGTAGATTATCAGGCCCTGGGGATTTATCGGCCTTCAGTCCCATCAATTTTCCTAACACCATTTCCCTACAAATACTGATTTCTTTCAGTTCCACCCTTTCATCAGACCCTATGTTCCCCGGCATCTCTGGGAGGTTATTTGTGTCCTCCTTTGTGAAGACAGAACCAAAGTATGAATTTAGTTGGTCTGCCATTTCTGTTTCCCATTACAAATTCCCCCGATTCTGACTGCAAGGGGCCTACGCTTGACTTCACCAATCTTTTTCTCTTCACATATCTATAAAAGCTTTTACAGTCAGTTTTTATGTTCTCTGCAAGCTTACTCTCATACTCTATTTTCCCTTTCTTAATTAATCCCTTTGTCCTCCTTTGTTGAATCCTAAACTGCTCCCAATCCTCAGGATTATTGCTTTTTCTGGCCAATTTATATGCCCTCTCCTTGGACCTTATGCTATCCCTAATTTCCCTTGTTAGCCACGGTTGGGTCACCTTTTTTGTTTAATTTTTATGCCAAACTGGGATGAACAAATTCTGTAGTTCATCCATTCGGTCTTTGAATGTTTGCCATTGCCTATCCACCATCAACCCTTTGAGTGCCATTCCCCAATCAATCCTACCCAACTCGCTCCTCAGACCATCATAGTTTCCTTTATTTAAATTGAGGACCCTAGTCTCCGAGTCAACTACTTCATTCTCCATCTTAATGAAGAATTCGATCATATTATGATCGCTCCGACCCAAGGGGCCTCTTACAACAAGATTGCTAATTAATCCTTTCTCGTTACATAATACCCAGTCTAAGATGGCCTGATCTCCGGTTGGTTCCTCGACATATTGGTCCAGGAAATCATCCCGTAAACACTCCAGGAATTCCTCCTCCACAGTATTGTTACTCATTTGGTTGGCCCAATCTATATGTAGATTAAAGCCACCCATGATGACTGCTGTGCCCTTATTGCACGCTTCTTTAATTTCTCTTTTAATGCCATCCCCAACCTCCGCCTTACTGTTTGGAGGTCTATAAACCACTCCCACTAACGTTTTTTTCCCCTTAGTATTTCTCAATTCTACCCATACAGATTCCACCTCATCAGAGCTAATATCCTTCATTACAATTGTGTTAATCCCTTCTTTAACCAGTAATGCTACCTCACCTCCCTTTCCTTTTTGCCTATCTTTCCTGAATATCGAATACCCCTGGATGTTGAGTTCCCAGTCCTGGCCTTCCTTGAGCCACGTTTCCGTAATCCCAACCAAATCGTATTTGTTTTCTTCTATTTGCGCAGCCAATTCATCCACCTTATTACAAATGCTCCTCACATTAAGACACAAAGCCTTCAGGCTTGTTTTTTAACGCTCTTAGACCTATTAGAATTATTATTTCCTGTGGCCATGTTTGATTTAAACCGTTGATTTCTCTGACTGCCACTTTTGTTTTTCTCCTTCCTATCTTTTGCTTTTATCCTTGTTTCCCTTTCCTCTGTCTCCCTGCTCAGGTTTCCAACCCTCTGCCATTTTAGTTTAAACCCTCCCCCACAGCACTAGCAAACACTCCCCCTAGGACATTGGTTCCAGCCCTGCCCAGGTGCAAACCGTCCGGTTTGAACTGGTCCCACCTCCCCCAGAACCGGTTCCAATGTCCCAGGAACTTGAATCCCTCCCCCTGGCACCATTCCTCTAGCCACGTATTCATCTGAAGTATCCTTCTATTTCTACTCTGACTAGCATGTGGCACTGGTAGCAATCCTGAGGTTACTACCTTTGAGGTCCTGTTTTTTAATTTATCTCCTAACTCCCTATACTCCGCTTTTAGGACCTCATCCCATTTTTTACCTATATCGTTGGTGCCTATATGCACCACGACAACTGGCTGTTCACCCTCCCCTTCCAAAATGTTCTGGAGTCGCTCGGAGACATCCTTGACCCTTGCACCAGGGAGGCAACACACCATCCTGGAGTCTCGTTTGCGGCTGCAGAAACACCTATCTATTCCCCTTACAATTGAATCCCCTATTACTATAGCTCTACCCCTCTTTTTCCTCCCATTCTGTGCAGCAGAGCCACCCCTGGTGCCAGGAAGTTGCCTGCTGCTGCCTTCCTCTGATAAACCATCCCCCCCAACAGTACTCAAAGTGGTGTTGATCGTAAGGTAATGTTTCAAAGCTTCTTCTACCTCCATTTGCAAGTACGCCTGGGCTAGCTCAATTTTGGTGAAGCGTTTACCTCCAGATAGTGAGGCGAAAATATCCTCAATTCGTGGAAGCGGATATTGCACCGTGTGAAGGACTGGGTTCACTGTCACCTTAAAATCCCCACCAATGCGGACCTTCTTTGGTTCCCCAGGCGTATTACTCAATGACCTCTTCATTACAGGAATGATGGGTGTAGCCCACTCGCTCCAGTCCACTTTGGACAGTACTCCTGAACGTTCCAACCCTTCCAGCTCTGCTTCAACAGCTGGTCTGATCGCATAAGGCACTGGTCTGGCCTTCAGAAACTTTGGGCTTGCATTTTCCTCTATTTTAATCGTTGCTGTTATTCCTTTTAGTGTTCCTAGTCCCTCCTGGAACACTTCTTTTGCGTCAGTTAGCATTTTTGACAGTCGTCCAGGTGTGACGTCGTCATCCTTTTTGGCCTCAACCTTCAGTGCTTGTATGGAATGCCAATCTAATTGTATCTTCTGGATCCATTCACGTCCTAGCAGTGGCGGTCCTCCATTTGGCAATACATATATATCCATTTTAGGTATTTCCTGGCCTTTATATGTCACTTTCACCCTTATTTTTCCTTTGCGGTAGTTTTTTGCCCCGTATACGTCTTCAAGACAATCTCTGTAGCTTTCAAGGGTATGTGTGAAAATAGCCGCTTGTAGTCTCTTTGATTTATGACTGTTAGAGCTGACCCTGTGTCCAATTCCATTTCCACTTGGACTCCGTCTATCTTGAGTGTAACCCAGATAGTCTGGTGATCCTCCATTTCGGTTACCTTATGTAGTTTCAGACAACCCAGCTCCTTGCTTCTGGAGTCTGTGTCCCTTTTCTGTTCGTCTGAACCACTGTCCATCACCTGGTGTACCTTTTTGTACTTCTCCTGTGGAGATTTCTTACTGTTGGTTTTCTTCCCAGACCTGCAGACTCTTGCTATGTGTCCTGCTTTCCCACACTGTCTGCACACTTGGTCCTTGAACCAACAATCTTTCTGGTCATGTGTTGTTCTGCCGCAGCGATAGCACTTCCCTGTTCCATAGGTCATTTCGTTGGTGCCATATTCTTGCGGTCTCCGTTGTATCTCTGCAGCGCCCCTTGCGGCTGCTTCGTGTGATACTGCCATACTGAAAGCTTTGTCCAGCGTAAGGTCCTTTTCTGATAGAAGCCGTTTCTGGGTTCCTTCACTTTGTAGCCCACACACAAACTTGTCCCTTAACGTGTCTGCTAGTCCCGCTCCAAACTGGCAGTGTTTCGATAGCTTGCGCAGTTCCGTTAGGTACTCAGCATTGCTTTCGTCTTTGTGTTGGTTCCTTTTATGGAACTTAAATCGTTCTGCTATCAGCAGCGGTGTGGGGTTTAAGTGGTCCTGTAGGATTTCTACTATGCTTTCAAAATTCTTGTTTACCGGCTTCTCTGGGGTTATTAGATTTCGCAGTAACCCATAAGTTTTTGCACCCATGGAATTTAACAGAACCAGTGCTTTATTAGCATCTGGCACTTCATTCGCCCTGCAGTACACCTCAATACGTTCCACATATGTCGCCCAATCTTCAACTTCATTGTCGAACGTAGAGATACTGCCACTCTTCGGCATCCTTGGGTGTGCGTTAACTATCACCAATGGCACCACCCGCGCTTCCCCTTCTTCTCCGCTGGCACAAAATGGCATCTCCCGCGCTTTCCTTCCTTCCCGCGCTCGCCCTTCTTCTCCGCTGCGGCTTCTCAAAATGGTGTCTCCCGCGCTCTTCCTTCTTCCCCGCAGCTCAATGGCGTCTCCCGCGCTCTCCCTGCTTCTCCACGGCTCAGTGGCGTCTCCCGCGCTCTCCCTGCTTCTCCGCGGCTCAATGGCGCCTCCCGCGCTCTTCTTGTCCGCGGCTCAATGGCGTCTCCCCTTTCTTCGCCCCGCGGACCCTGTTCAGCCCGCGATCCCTGGCTGTGCTCTGCGCGTTCTTCTTTTGATATTTTTCGACGCCGCTCAGTCTAGAACCCGGCTGTTTCTTACCCTCTCTCTCTCTGGTTTGTTTTATTTTCCTTGACGCCGCTCGGTGTTCAACCCCCGGCTGCGCCCTGCGCTCTTCACCCTCTGTCTTACCCCGTCGATGCTGCTCGGCTCTCTCTCCGCCGTCGGTCGGCTCCAGCCGCCGCTGCTCGGGAAGGGTCTGCACTGGACCTGTCGTCGGTCTCTTACTGCTCGTTGTGGCTGGGGAACCAAGCCCGGCTCTCCACAGCCTCCCCTGCGAAGTTGGATCTCTGCCTGACTGCTGGGCGGTTGCTCATGGTGAACGCCCGTGTTCCTGGCCTCGACTTTTTTTTTTCTTTCTTTTATGTTGCAGGTAGATTTGCATCGACACTCGTCGCCACTGTTGGATCCGTGGTTCAGTGGATAAATACTCACATGGATGCTGTACATTAACAAATAACAGGTCTTTACTGGAGGAGGGTAATCTCTAGACTGGGGGTACAGAGGCATGCGCAAAGCTTATATACAGGTGTGGTCACTGCCGGTACTACAGTATACAGGAGCTGTAAAAGTAGTTCTGACTTTAAGACACATACACTACACCAGCGAATTAAAGGAATGGGATCAGGTCCCAGCGAATTAAAGGAACGGGATCAGGTCCCAGTGAATTAATGGAACGGGATCAGACCCCAGCGAATTAAAGGAACGGGATCAGATCCCGGTGAATTAAAGGAATGGGATCAGACCCCGGCGAATTAAAGGGACGGGATCAGATCCCGGTGAATTAAAGGGACGGGATCAGATTTTGGTGAATTAAAGGGACGGGATCAGATCCCAGTGAATTAAAGGGACGGGATCAGATTTTGGTGAATTAAAGGGACGGGATCAGATCCCGGTGAATTAAAGGGACGGGATCAGATTTTGGTGAATTAAAGGGACGGGATCAGATTTCGGTAAACCGAGGCCCCGTCTGCTCCCTCAGGTGGACGTAAAAGATCCCATGGCACTATTTTGAAGAAGAGGGTGTCCTGGCCAATATTTATTCCACAATCAACATCACTAAAAAACAGATTATCTGGTTATTATCACATTGCTGTTTGTGGGAGCTTGCTGTGTGCAAATTGGCTGCTGTACATCTAACATTCACCAGACTGGTTCCTGGGATGGGGGGATTGTCCTATGAGGAGAGATTGAGTAGACTAGGCCTATATTCTCTAGAGTTTAGAAGAATGAGAGGTGATCTCATTGAAACATACAAAATTCTTACAGGGTAGATGTAGGGAGAATGTTTCCCCTGGCTGGGGAGTCTAGAACCAGGGGTCACAGTCTCAGAATAAGGGGTCGGCCATTTAGGACTGAGATGAGGAGAAATGTCTTCACTCAGAGGGTGGTGAATCTTTGGAATTCTCTACCCCAGAGGGCTGTGGAGGCTCAGTCGTTGAGTATATTCAAGACAGAGATCAAGGGATATGGGAATCGGGCGGGAAAGTGGAGTTGAGGTAGAAGATCAGCCACAATCTTATGGAATGGTGGGGCAGGCTCGAAGGACCAAATGGCCTAATCCTGCTCCTATTTCTTATGTTGTGTTGTATATTCCAGCGAATTACAGGAATGGGTTCAGGTCCCAGCGAATTTCAGGAGACTACAGTTTGCACTTTAAATAAAAACAGATTGGGACAGTTTTTGTTCAAGCTGTAATGACACAGAAGTGGGAACTCTGGACAACCCACTGACGCATCTGCCCAGTCAAGCCCTGTAAGAATGTTATGTTTCAATGAGATCACCTCTCATTCCTCTAAATTCAAGGGAAGAGAGGTCTAGTCTCCTCAATCTCTCCTCATAGGACACCAACAGGTTTCAAGTCGCCGAATGTTCGGGGATTGGCTGCTGTGCAGACCTGGACTGGAGAGCGTTGGAGACCAGGCTCCGAGGCCCTGTGTTCAGATGGAGTCCGCAGAGGAGGAGTGGAAAAACAACTGCCTTGTAATCAATGTTCCCATAATTCTTTTTGGGTGCACGGTCCCTTTAAGGGGCTGCGTGACCCATTCAAAGTCTCGCAAATGCGAAAAGTTGCACATTTGAAAAGTTGGTCCCGGGTTACGTGAGAGCGGCAGAGAGCTGTGTGGATGCGCGGATTAGCGGGAACGTTTCTTGTAATGCACGGCCTAATCAGGACCAGGGTGATCTCCTGCACTAATTTTAATCACCTACGGCGGTCGGAGAGGAATTTCCAAGATCTTTTCCCCCCAATTTGGGCTGTGTTTTTAACCTGGTATTTCATCTCTCCCAGATCACATGGTGTCGGTTGGGGTGGGGGTGTCGCAGTTGTGTGGGACAGGCTGGATGGACCAGAGGGTCTTTTCCTGTCCGTCGTTTTACGTCCAATCGTATTTTTTAAGTCACATCTTCACTCTTCTTCCTCGGAGACGCTTTCTTTGTCTCCAGGGTCGGCGAGCAACCTCGGTGGGCCCACGGTCTCCTTAGATCCACCGGCACTGCTTGTTTCCTGCTTTCCCTGCATTGTTGTTTGAATCTGCCAATCCCATCCTGTCTCCGAGTACGTGTTCTCTGGTCATCGGTGACACGGCCTCAGTCAGTGCTGTTTCTGATGTTCTCAATCTTTTGTGTCTACACTTAACGTGTTTAACTCTGTTCCTCGGCTCAACACATTTTCACAGAACAAAGCAGCACCTTGTGTGTCCGAGCTGGTTTTAATCAGCCCTAGGACAGGGAACCCTGGAACAGCCAAGAGCACATCTTTAACATTCAGAACTTGGGCGATAGCAAAATACTGCAGATGTTGGAAATCCGAAATAACAACAGAAAATGCTGGAAAAACTCAGCAGGTCAGGCAACATCCGTGGAGAGAAATTTGAGTTGACGTTTCGGGTTTGACCCTTCTTCAAAACTGGAGAGAAAAGGAACTAGATCGAAGGCAGGGCTGCGATCGGACAAAAGAATAAAAGAACCAAAAGAAGTAAAAGAGATTAGAAGCTAGACGAGATGGTAATAGGCTGGGATTAGGTGTAAAGTGTACTGGCAGGGCAAAAGATAGCTGCCAGGTGTGAGAGAGAAACAAAAGGAAAGGGGGGGGGAGGAAAGGAGTGGAAAAATATAAGTAAAAATGAAATAGGGGCCGAGGTTATGATCTGAAATTGTTGAACTCGATATTGAGACCGGAAGGCTGCAGAGTGCCTAATCGGAAGATGAGGTGCTGTTCCTCGAGTTTACGTTGAGCTTCCGTGGAACAGTACAAGAGGCCAAGGACGGTGAGGTCCGAGTGGGAATGGAGCGGTGAATTGAAATGACAGGCGACCGGAAGCTCGGGGTCACCCTTACGGGCTGAACGGAGGTGTTCCGCAAAGCGGTCACCCAATCTGCGTTTGGTCTCCCCAGTGTAGAGGAGACCGCATCGTGAGCAGCGAATACAGTATACTAGATTG
The DNA here is from genome assembly GCF_052327205.1 of Somniosus microcephalus. Classification (NCBI taxonomy): domain Eukaryota; kingdom Metazoa; phylum Chordata; class Chondrichthyes; order Squaliformes; family Somniosidae; genus Somniosus; species Somniosus microcephalus. The sequence goes on from NW_028225179.1 coordinate 78,085,627, forward strand.
CAAGAAGTACAAGTAAATCGCTGTTTCACCTGGAAGGGGTGTTTGGGGCCCTGGACAGTGGGGAGGGGGGAGGTATAGGGGCAGGTGTTACACCTCCTCCGCTTGCACGGGAAGGTGCCAGGCGAAGGGGAAGGGCTGTTTGGGGTGATAGAGGAGTGGACTAGGGTGTCTCGGAGAGAGCGGTCCTGCCAGTACACTTTACACCTAATCCCAGCCTATTACCATCTCGTCTAGCTTCTAATCTCTTTTACTTCTTTTGGTTCTTTTATTCTTTTGTCCGATCACAGCCCTGCCTTCGATCTAGTTCCTTTTCTCTCCAGTTTTGAAGAAGGGTCAAACCCGAAACGTCAACTCAAATTTCTCTCCACGGATGTTGCCTGACCTGCTGAGTTTTTCCAGCATTTTCTGTTGTTATTTAGAACTTGGGATTGGGGGCGACAGGAGGAGAAGGCGGGCAAGCACCAGCCATGACAGACCCCAGATAGAAACCCTTGTTCTTTGCTCAGTTATCACCCATTCCAAAGGGAAAGTTGTAATGACCATCCACCAAGTATTGGACCAGCAACAAGTTATAGAGGAGGTGACGGGCATGGGATCTCACGGCAGGTGAGTGAGTTAGAGCAGCAGAGAGTCAGACAGGCAAGTCTCAGCTGGGGAAGGGCCTTGGCCCACATGGGACAGTGGCTGGGTAGACCCACTCCACAAGGGAGCCAAGGTCTGAATAGCTAGAACTGTGGCAAACTAGGTCAAGTGGTCAGGGATTGTAGATCTGGGAGACCAAGGGGTCCACCCATTGGACAAGCTCCCCGGGGAGGAGATGGAGGAGAAAATCAGCCAATTCATTGCTTGTGACATCAGAATGAGCGATTCAAGGCATTGCTGAACTCGAAGCAGTAATGGGAGAGTCGCTGCGGCAAGCCGAGGGCAGCACATTACCCCTACAGTCGAGTTCAGCACAAGGGGGTACGGCCAACGGGAACCGGCAATAGGGGCGTGAGGTCTCCCACAGTCGGGAATCAGGGTCCGATGTGATGCGGTAGGGGCGAGGGGTCTCCCACAGTCGGGAGTGAGGGTCCGATGTGATGGGGAGGGAGGGGCGAGGGGTCTCCCACAGTCGGGAGTGAGGGTCCGATGTGATGGGGCAGGGACGGGCGAAGGGGTCTCCCACAGTCGGGAGTGAGGGTCCGATATGATGGGGGAGGGAGGGGCGAGGGGTCTCCAACAGTCGGGAGGGAGGGGCCGATGTGATGGGGAGGGGCGAGTGGTCTCCCACAGTCGGGAGTGAGGGTCCGATGTGATGGGGGAGGGAGGGGCGAGGGGTCTCCCACAGTCGGGAGTGAGGGTCCGAGGTGATGGGGAGGGAGGGGTGAATGGTCTCCCACAGTCGGGAGTGAGGGTCCGATGTGATGTGGGAGGGAGGGGCGAGTGGTCTCTCACAGTCGGGAGGGAGGGGCGAGTGGTCTCCCACAGTCGGGAGGGAGGGTCCGATGTGATGCGGTAGGGGCGAGTGGTCTCCCACAGTCGGGAGTGAGGGTCCGATGTGATGGGGGAGGGAGGGGCGAGTGGTCTCTCACAGTCGGGAGTGAGGGTCCGATGTGATGGGGGAGGGAGGGGCGAGTGGTCTCTCACAGTCGGGAGTGAGGGTCCGATGTGATGGGGAGGGAGGGGTGAGTGGTCTCCCACAGTCGGGAGTGAGGATCCGATGTGATGGGGGAGGGAGGGGCGAGTGGTCTCCCAGAGTCGGGAGTGAGGGTCTGATGTGATGGGGGAGGGAGGGGCGAGTGGTCTCCCACAGTCGGGAGTGAGGGTCCGATGTGATGGGGAGGGAGGGGCGAGTGGTCTCCCCACAGTCGGGAGTGAGGGTCCGATGTGATGGGGCAGGGAGGGGCGAGTGGTCTCGCACAGTCGGGAGTGAGGGTCCGATATGATGGGGAGGGGCGAGTGCTCTCGCACAGTCGAGAGTGAGGGTCCGATGTGTTGGGGGACGGAGGGGCGAGTGGTCTCCCACAGTTGGGAGCGAGGGTCCGATGTGATGGGGAGGGAGGGGCAAGTGGTCTCCCACAGTCGGCAGTGAGGGTCCGATGTGATGGGGAGGGAGGGGCAAGTGGTCTCCCACAGTCGGGAGTGAGGGTCCGATGTGATGGGATGGGGGAGGGGCGAGTGGTCTCCCCACAGTCGGGAGTGAGGGTCCGATGTGATGGGGGAGGGAGGGGTGAGTGGTCTCCCCACAGTCGGGAGTGAGGGTCCGATGTGATGAGGGAGGGAGGGGCGAGTGGTCTCCCACAGTCGGGAGTGAGGGTCCGATGTGATGGGGAGGGAGGGGCGAGTGGTCTCCCACAGTCGGGAGTGAGGGTCCGATGTGATGGAGAGTGGCGAGTGGTCTCCCACAGTCGAGAGTGACGGTCCGATGTGATGGGGGAGGGAGGGGCGAGTGGTCTCACACAGTCGGGAGTGAGGGTCCGTGGGGTAGGTAGGGGCGAGTGGGCTCCCCACATTTGGGAGTGAGGATCCGATGTGATGGGGAGGGGAGAGTGGTCTCGCACAGTCGGGAGTGAGGGTCCGATGTGATGGGGAGGGGAGAGTGGTCTCGCACAGTCGGGAGTGAGGGTCCGATGTGATGGGGAGGGGCGAGTGGCCTCGCACAGTCGGGAGTGAGGGTCCGATGTGATGGGGAGGGGCGAGTGGTCTCCCACAGTCGGGAGTGAGGGTCCGATGTGATGGGGAGGGAGGGGCGAGTGGTCTCCCACAGTCGGGAGTGAGGGTCCGATGTGATGGGGAGGGAGGGGCGAGGGGTCTCCCACAGTCGGGAGTGAGGGTCCGATGTGATGGGGAGGGAGGGGCGAGTGGTCTCCCACAGTCGGGAGCGAGGGTCCGATGTGATGGGGAGGGAGGGGCGAGTGGTCTCCCACAGTCGGGAGTGAGGGTCCGATGTGATGGGGGAGTGAGGGGCGAGTGGTCTCCCACAGTCGGGAGTGAGGGTCCGATGTGATGGGGAGGGAGGGGCGAGTGGTCTCCCACAGTGGGGAGTGAGGGTCCGATGTGATGGGGGAGGGAGGGGCGAGTGGTCTCCCACAGTCGGGAGTGAGTATCCGATGTGATGGGGGAGGGAATGGGCGAGTGGTCTCGCACAGTCGGGAGTGAAGGTCCGATGTAATGGGAGAGGGAGGGGCGAGTGGTCTCCCACAGTCGGGACTGAGGGTCCGATGTGATGTGGAGGGGCGAGTGGTCTCCCACAGTCGGGAGTGAGGGTCCGATGTGATGGGGAGGGAGGGGCGAGGGGTCTCCCACAGTCGGGAGTGAGTATTCGATGTGATGGGGAGGGTGGGGCGAGTGGGCTCCAACAGTCGGGAGTGAGGGTCCGAAGTGATGGGGAGGGAGGGGCGAGTGGTCCCGCACTGTCGGGAGTGAGGGTCCGATGTGATGGGGAGGTGCGAGTGGTCTCCCACAGTCGGGAGTGAGGGTCCGATGTGATGGGGGAGGGAGGGGCGAGGGGTCTCCCACAGTCGGGAGTGAGGGTCCGATGTGATGGGGAGGGAGGGGCGAGGGGTCTCCCACAGTCGGGAGGGAGGGTCCGATGTGATTGGGAGGGAGGGGCGAGTGGTCTCTCACAGTCGGGAGGGAGGGGCGCGTGGTCTCCCACAGTCGGGAGGGAGGGTCCGATGTGATGCGGTAGGGGCGAGTGGTCTCCCACAGTCGAGAGTGAGGGTCCGATGTGATGGGGGAGGGAGGGGCGAGCGGTCTCCCACAGTCGGGAGTGAGGGTCCGATGTGATGGGGGAGGGAGGGGCGAGTGGTCTCCCACAGTCGGGAGTGAGGGTCCGATGTGATGGGCAGGGAGGGGCGAGTGGTCTCGCACAGTCGGGAGTGAGGGTCCGATGTGATGGGGAGGGGCGAGTGGTCTCGCACAATCGGGAGTGAGGGTCAGATGTGTTGGGGGACGGAGGGGCGAGTGGTCTCCCACAGTTGGGAGCGAGGGTCCGATGTGATAGGGGAGGGAGGGGCGAGTGGTCTCCCACAGTCGGTAGTGAGGGTCCGATGTGATGGGATGGGGGAGGGGCGAGTGGTCTCCCCACAGTCGGGAGTGAGGGTCCGATGTGATGGGGAGGGAGGGGCGAGTGGTCTCCCACAGTCGGGAGTGAGGGTCCGATGTGATGGGGAGGGAGTGGCGAGTGGTCTCCCACAGTCGGGAGTGAGGGTCCGATGTGATGGGGAGGGGCGAGTGGTCTCCCACAGTCGGGAGTGAGGGTCCAATGTGATGGGGAGGGGAGAGTGGTCTCGCACAGTCGGGAGTGAGGGTCCGATGTGATGGGGAGGGGCAAGTGGTCTCCCACAGTCGGGAGTGAGGGTCCGATGTGATGGGGAGGGAGGGGCGAGTGGTCTCCCACAGTCGGGAGTGAGGGTCCGTGGGGTAGGTAGTGGCGAGTGGGCTCCCCACAGTCGGGAGTGAGGATCCGATGTGATGGGGAGGGGAGAGTGGTCTCGCACAGTCGGGAGTGAGGGTCCGATGTGATGGGGAGGGGAGAGTGGTCTCGCACAGTCGGGAGTGAGGGTCCGATGTGATGGGGAGGGGAGAGTGGTCTCGCACAGTCGGGAGTGAGGGTCCGATGTGATGGGGAGGGGAGAGTGGTCTCGCACAGTCGGGAGTGAGGGTCCGATGTGATGGGGAGGGGCGAGTGGTCTCACACAGTCGGGAGTGAGGGTCCGATGTGATGGGGAGGGGAGAGTGGTCTCACACAGTCGGGAGTGAGGGTCCGATGTGATGGGGAGGGGAGAGTGGTCTCGCACAGTCGGGAGTGAGGGTCCGATGTGATGGGGAGGGGAGAGTGGTCTCGCACAGTCGGGACTGAGGGTCCGATGTGATGGGGAGGGGAGAGTGGTCTCACACAGTCGGGAGTGAGGGTCCGATGTGATGGGGAGGGGAGAGTGGTCTCACACAGTCGGGAGTGAGGGTCCGATGTGATGGGGAGGGGCGAGTGGTCTCCCACAGTTGGGAGTGAGGGTCCGATGTGATGAGGAGGGAGGGGCGAGTGGTCTCCCACAGTCGGGAGTGAGGGTCCGATGTGATGGGGAGGGAGGGGCGAGTGGTCTCCCACAGTCGGGAGTGAGTGTCCGATGTGATGGGGGAGGGAATGGGCGAGTGGTCTCGCACAGTCGGGAGTGAGGGTCCGATGTGATGGGGAGGGAGGGGCGACTGGTCTCCCGCAGTCGGGAGTGAGGGTCCGATGTGATGGGGGAGGGAGGGGCGAGGGGTCTCCCACAGTCGGGAGTGAGGGTCCGCAGTGATGGGGAGGGCCGAGTGGTCCCGCACTGTCGGGAGTGAGGGTCCGATGTGATGAGGAGGGGCGAGTTGTCTCGCACAATCGGGAGTGAGGGTCCGATGTGATGGGGAGGGAGGGGCGAGTGGTTTCCCACAGTCGGGAGTGAGGGTCCGATGTGATGGGGAGGGAGGGGCGAGTGGTTTCCCACAGTCGGGAGTGAGGGTCCGATGTGATGGGGGAGGGAGGGGCGAGTGGTCTCGCACAGTCGGGAGGGAGGGTCCGAAGTGATGGGGAGGGGCGAGTGGTCTCCCACAGTCGGGAGTGAGGGTCCGATGTGATGGGGAAGGAGGGGCGAGTGGTCTCGCACAGTCGGGAGTGAGGGTCCAATGTGATGGGGAGGGAGGGGCGAGTGGTCCCGCACAGTCAGGAGTGCGGGTCCGATGTGATGGGGAGGGAGGGGCGAGTGGTCTCGCACAGTCGGGAGTGAGGATTCGATGTGATAGGGGAGGGAGGGGTGAGTGGTCTCCCCACAGTCGGGAGTGAGGGTCCGATGTGATGGGGAGGGGCGAGTGGTCTCACACAGTCTGGAGTGAGGGTCCGATGTGATGGGGGAGGGAGGGGCGAGGGGTCTCCCACAGTCGGGAGTGAGGGTCCGATGTGAAGTGGAGGGGCGAGTGGTCTCCCACAGTCGGGAGTGAGAGTCCGATGTGATGGGAGGGGCGAGTGGTCTCCCACAGTCGGGAGTGAGGGTCCGATGTGATGGGGGAGGGGTGAGTGGTCTCCCACAGTCGGGAGTGAGGGTCCGATGTGATGGGGAGGGGCAAGTGGTCTCCCACACTCGGGAGTGAGGGTCCGATGTGATGGGGAGGGGCGAGTGGTCTCCCACAGTCGGGAGTGAGGGTCCGATGTGATGGGGAGGGAGGGGCGAGTGGACTCCCACAGTCGGGAGTGAGGGTCCGATGTGATGGGGAGGGGCGAGTGGTCTCCCACAGTCGGGAGTGAGGGTCCGATGTGATAGGTGAGGGAGGGGCGAGTGGTCTCCCCACAGTCGGGAGTGAGGGTCCGATGTGATGGGGGAGGGAGGGGTGAGTGGTCTCCCCACAGTCGGGAGTGAGGGTCCGATGTGATGGGGAGGGAGGGGCGACTGGTCTCCCCTCAGTCGGGAGTGAGGGTCCGATGTGATGGGGGAGGGAGGGGTGAGTGGTCTCCCCACAGTCGGGAGTGAGGGTCCGATGTGATGGGGAGGGAGGGGCGACTGGTATCCCCTCAGTCGGGAGTGAGGGTCCGATGTGATGGGGGAGATGGGGCGAGTGGTCTCCCACAGTCGGGAGTGAGGGTCCGATGTGATGCGGAGGGAGGGGCGAGTGGTCTCCCACAGTCGGGAGTGAGGGTCCGATGTGATGGGGGAGGGAGGGGCGAATGGTCTCCCACAGTCGGGAGTGAGGGTCCGATGTGATGGGGAGGGAGGGGCGAGGGGTCTCCCACGGTCGGGAGTGAGGGTCCGATGTGATGGGGGAGGGAGGGGCGAATGGTCTCCCACAGTCGGGAGTGAGGCTCCGATGTTATGGGGAGGGCCGAGTAGTCTCCCACAGTCGGGTGTGAGTGTCCGATGTGATGGGGAGGGAATGGACGCGTGCTCTCGCACAGTCGGGAGTGAGGGTCTGATGTGATGGGGGAGGGACGGGCGAGGGGTCTCCCACAGCCGGGAGTGAAGATTCGATGTGATGGGGGAGGGAGGGGCGAGTGGTCTCGCACAGTCGGAAGTGAGGGTCCGATGTGATGGGGAGGGAGGTGCGAGTGGTCTCCCACAGTCGGAAGTGAGGGTCCGATGTGATGGGGAGGGAGGGACGAGTGGTTTCCCACAGTCGGGAGTGAGGGTCCGATGTGATGGGGGAGGGAGGGGCGAGTGGCCTCGCTCAGTCGGGAGTGAGTATCCGATGTGATGGGGAGGGAGGGGCGAGTGGTCTCCCACAGTCGGGAGTGAGTATCCGATGTAATGGGAGAGGGAGGGGCGAGTGGTCTCCCACAGTCGGGAGTGAGGGTCCGATGTGATGGGGGAGGGAGGGGGGAGTGGTCTCCCACAGTCGGGACTGAGGGTCCGATGTGATGTGGAGGGGCGAGTGGTCTCCCACAGTCGGGAGTGAGGGTCCGAAGTGATGGGGAGTGAGGGGCGAGGGGTCTCCCACAGTCGGGAGTGAGTATTCGATGTGATGGGGAGGGTGGGGCGAGTGGGCTCCAACAGTCGGGAGTGAGGGTCCGAAGTGATGGGGAGGGAGGGGCGAGTGGTCCCGCACTGTCGGGAGTGAGGGTCCGATGTGATGGGGAGGTGCGAGTGGTCTCCCACAGTCGGGAGTGAGGGTCCGATGTGATGGGGGAGGGAGGGGCGAGGGGTCTCCCACAGTCGGGAGTGAGGGTCCGATGTGATGGGGAGGGAGGGGCGAGGGGTCTCCCACAGTCGGGAGGGAGGGTCCGATGTGATGGGGAGGGGCGAGTGGTCTCTCACAGTCGGGAGGGAGGGGCGCCTGGTCTCCCACAGTCGGGAGGGAGGGTCCGATGTGATGCGGTAGGGGCGAGTGGTCTCCCACAGTCGAGAGTGAGGGTCCGATGTGATGGGGGAGGGAGGGGCGAGCGGTCTCCCACAGTCGGGAATGAGGGTCCGATGTGATGGGGGAGGGAGGGGCGAGTGGTCTCCCACAGTCGGGAGTGAGGGTCCGATGTGATGGGGGAGGGAGGGGCGAGTGGTCTCCCACAGTCGGGAGTGAGGGTCCGATGTGATGAGGAGGGAGGGGCGCGTGGTCTCCCACAGTCGGGAGGGAGGGTCCGATGTGATGCGGTAGGGGCGAGTGGTCTCCCACAGTCGAGAGTGAGGGTCCGATGTGATGGGGGAGGGAGGGGCGAGCGGTCTCCCACAGTCGGGAATGAGGGTCCGATGTGATGGGGGATGGAGGGGCGAGTGGTCTCCCACAGTCGGGAGTGAGGGTCCGATGTGATGGGGGAGGGAGGGGCGAGTGGTCTCCCACAGTCGGGAGTGAGGGTCCGATGTGATGAGGAGGGAGGGGCGAGTGGTCTCCCACAGTCGGGAGTGAGGGTCCGATGTGATGGGCAGGGAGGGGCGAGTGGTCTCGCACAGTCGGGAGTGAGGGTCCGATGTGATGGGGAGGGGCGAGTGGTCTCGCACAATCGGGAGTGAGGGTCAGATGTGTTGGGGGACGGAGGGGCGAGTGGTCTCCCACAGTTGGGAGCGAGGGTCCGATGTGATGGGGAGGGAGTGGCGAGTGGTCTCCCACAGTCGGGAGTGAGGGTCCGATGTGATGGGGAGGGAGGGGCGAGTGGTCTCCCACAGTCGGGAGTGAGGGTCCGATGTGATGGGGAGGGAGTGGCGAGTGGTCTCCCACAGTCGGGAGTCAGGGTCCAATGTGATGGGGAGGGGAGAGTGGTCTCGCACAGTCGGGAGTGAGGGTCCGATGTGATGGGGAGGGGCGAGTGGTCTCCCACAGTCGGGAGTGAGGGTCCGATGTGATGGGGAGGGAGGGGCGAGTGGTCTCCCACAGTCGGGAGTGAGGGTCCGATGTGATGGGGGAGGGGCGAGTGGTCTCACACAGTCTGGAGTGAGGGTCCGATGTGATGGGGAGGGGCGAGTGGTCTCACACAGTCTGGAGTGAGGGTCCGATGTGATGGGGGAGGGAGGGGCGAGGGGTCTCCCACAGTCGGGAGTGAGGGTCCGATGTGAAGTGGAGGGGCGAGTGGTCTCCCACAGTCGGGAGTGAGAGTCCGATGTGATGGGAGGGGCGAGTGGTCTCCCACAGTCGGGAGTGAGGGTCCGATGTGATGGGGAGGGGCAAGTGGTCTCCCACAGTCGGGAGTGAGGGTCCGATGTGATGGGGAGGGAGGGGCGAGTGGATTCCCACAGTCGGGAGTGAGGGTCCGATGTGATGGGGAGGGGCGAGTGGTCTCCCACAGTCGGGAGTGAGGGTCCGATGTGATAGGTGAGGGAGGGGCGAGTGGTCTCCCCACAGTCGGGAGTGAGGGTCCGATGTGATGGGGGAGGGAGGGGTGAGTGGTCTCCCCACAGTCGGGAGTGAGGGTCCGATGTGATGGTGAGGGAGGGGCGACTGGTCTCCCCTCAGTCGGGAGTGAGGGTCCGATGTGATGGGGGAGGGAGGGGTGAGTGGTCTCCCCACAGTCGGGAGTGAGGGTCCGATGTGATGGGGAGGGAGGGGCGACTGGTCTCCCCTCAGTCGGGAGTGAGGGTCCGATGTGATGGGGGAGATGGGGCGAGTGGTCTCCCACAGTCGGGAGTGAGGGTCCGATGTGATGCGGAGGGAGGGGCGAGTGGTCTCCCACAGTCGGGAGTGAGGGTCCGATGTGATGGGGGAGGGAGGGGCGAGTGGTCTCCCACAGTCGGGAGTGAGGGTCCGATGTGATGGGGGAGGGAGGGGCGAGTGGTCTCCCACAGTCGGGAGTGAGGGTCCGATGTGATGAGGAGGGAGACGCGAGTGGTCTCCCACAGTCGGGAGTGAGGGTCCGATGTGATGGGCAGGGAGGGGCGAGTGGTCTCGCACAGTCGGGAGTGAGGGTCCGATGTGATGGGGAGGGGCGAGTGGTCTCGCACAATCGGGAGTGAGGGTCAGATGTGTTGGGGGACGGAGGGGCGAGTGGTCTCCCACAGTTGGGAGCGAGGGTCCGATGTGATAGGGGAGGGAGGGGCGAGTGGTCTCCCACAGTCGGTAGTGAGGGTCCGATGTGATGGGATGGGGGAGGGGCGAGTGGTCTCCCCACAGTCGGGAGTGAGGGTCCGATGTGATGGGGAGGGAGGGGCGAGTGGTCTCCCACAGTCGGGAGTGAGGGTCCGATGTGATGGGGAGGGAGTGGCGAGTGGTCTCCCACAGTCGGGAGTGAGGGTCCGATGTGATGGGGAGGGTGGGGCGAGTGGTCTCCCACAGTCGGGAGTGAGGGTCCGATGTGATGGGGAGGGGAGAGTGGTCTCGCACAGTCGGGAGTGAGGGTCCGATGTGATGGGGAGGGGCGAGTGGTCTCCCACAGTCGGGAGTCAGGGTCCAATGTGATGGGGAGGGGAGAGTGGTCTCGCACAGTCGGGAGTGAGGGTCCGATGTGATGGGGAGGGGCGAGTGGTCTCCCACAGTCGGGAGTGAGGGTCCGATGTGATGGGGAGGGAGGGGCGAGTGGTCTCCCACAGTCGGGAGTGAGGGTCCGTGGGGTAGGTAGGGGCGAGTGGGCTCCCCACATTCGGGAGTGAGGATCCGATGTGATGGGGAGGGGAGAGTGGTCTCGCACAGTCGGGAGTGAGGGTCCGATGTGATGGGGAGGGGAGAGTGGTCTCGCACAGTCGGGAGTGAGGGTCCGAAGTGATGGGGAGGGCCGAGTGGTCCCGCACTGTCGGGAGTGAGGGTCCGATGTTATGGGGAGGGGCGAGTGGACTCCCACAGTCGGGAGTGAGAGTCCAATGTGATGGGAGGGGCGAGTGGTCTCCCACAGTCGGGAGTGAGGGTCCGATGTGATGGGGGAGGGGCGAGTGGTCTCACACAGTCTGGAGTGAGGGTCCGATGTGATGGGGAGGGGCGAGTGGTCTCACACAGTCTGGAGTGAGGGTCCGATGTGATGGGGGAGGGAGGGGCGAGGGGTCTCCCACAGTCGGGAGTGAGGGTCCGATGTGAAGTGGAGGGGCGAGTTGTCTCCCACAGTCGGGAGTGAGAGTCCGATGTGATGGGAGGGGCGAGTGGTCTCCCACAGTCGGGAGTGAGGGTCCGATGTGATGGGGAGGGGCAAGTGGTCTCCCACAGTCGGGAGTGAGGGTCCGATGTGATGGGGAGGGAGGGGCGAGTGGATTCCCACAGTCGGGAGTGAGGGTCCGATGTGATGGGGAGGGGCGAGTGGTCTCCCACAGTCGGGAGTGAGGGTCCGATGTGATAGGTGAGGGAGGGGTGAGTGATCTCCCCACAGTCGGGAGTGAGGGTCCGATGTGATGGGGGAGGGAGGGGTGAGTGGTCTCCCCACAGTCGGGAGTGAGGGTCCGATGTGATGGTGAGGGAGGGGCGACTGGTCTCCCCTCAGTCGGGAGTGAGGGTCCGATGTGATGGGGGAGGGAGGGGTGAGTGGTCTCCCCACAGTCGGGAGTGAGGGTCCGATGTGATGGGGAGGGAGGGGCGACTGGTCTCCCCTCAGTCGGGAGTGAGGGTCCGATGTGATGGGGGAGATGGGGCGAGTGGTCTCCCAAAGTCGGGAGTGAGGGTCCGATGTGATGGGGGAGGGAGGGGCGAATGGTCTCCCACAGTCGGGAGTGAGGGTCCGATGTGATGGGGAGGGAGGGGCGAGGGGTCTCCCACGGTCGGGAGTGAGGGTCCGATGTGATGGGGGAGGGAGGGGCGAATGGTCTCCCACAGTCGGGAGTGAGGCTCTGATGTGATGGGGAGGGGCGAGTGGTCTCCCACAGTCGGGAGTGAGGGTCCGATGTGATGGGGGAGGGAGGGGCGACTGGTCTCCCACAGTCGGGAGTGAGGCTCCGATGTTATGGGGAGGGTCGAGTGGTCTCCCACAGTCGGGAGTGAGTGTCCGATGTGATGGGGAGGGAATGGGCGCGTGCTCTCGCACAGTCGGGAGTGAGGGTCTGATGTGATGGGGGAGGGAGGGGCGAGGGGTCTCCCACAGCCGGGAGTGAGGATTCGATGTGATGGGGGAGGGAGGGGCGAGTGGTCTCCCACAGTCGGGAGTGAGGATTCGATGTGATGGGGAGGGAGGGGCGAGTGGTCTCCCACAGTCGGGAGTGAGGGTCCGATGTGATGGGGAGGGAGGGACGAGTGGTTTCCCACAGTCGGGAGTGAGGGTCCGATGTGATGGGGGAGGGAGGGGCGAGTGGCCTCGCTCAGTCGGGAGTGAGTATCCGATGTGATGGGGAGGGAGGGGCGAGTGGTCTCCCACAGTCGGGAGTGAGTATCCGATGTGATGGGGAGGGAATGGGCGAGTGGTCTCGCACAGTCGGGAGTGAAGGTCCGATGTAATGGGAGAGGGAGGGGCGAGTGGTCTCGCACAGTCGGGAGTGAGGGTCCGATGTGATGGGGGAGGGAGGGGCGAGTGGTCTCCCACAGTCGGGAGTGAGGGTCCGATGTGATGGGAGAGGGAGGGGCGAGTGGTCTCCCACAGTCGGGACTGAGGGTCCGATGTGATGTGGAGGGGCGAGTGGTCTCCCACAGTCGGGAGTGAGGGTCCGAAGTGATGGGGAGGGAGGAGCGAGGGGTCTCCCACAGTCGGGAGTGAGTATTCGATGTGATGGGGAGGGTGGGGCGAGTGGGCTCCACCAGTCGGGAGTGAGGGTCCGAAGTGATGGGGAGGGAGGGGCGAGTGGTCCCGCACTGTCGGGAGTGAGGGTCCGATGTGATGGGGAGGTGCGAGTGGTCTCCCACAGTCGGGAGTGAGGGTCCGATGTGATGGGGGAGGGAGGGGCGAGGGGTCTCCCACAGTCGGGAGTGAGGGTCCGATGTGATGGGGAGGGAGGGGCGAGGGGTCTCCCACAGTCGGGAGGGAGGGTCCGATGTGATGGGGAGGGTCGAGTGGTCTCTCACAGTCGGGAGGGAGGGGCGCGTGGTCTCCCACAGTCGGGAGGGAGGGTCCGATGTGATGCGGTAGGGGCGAGTGGTCTCCCACAGTCGAGAGTGAGGGTCCGATGTGATGGGGGAGGGAGGGGCGAGTGGTCTCCCACAGTCGGGAGTGAGGGTCCGATGTGATGGGGGAGGGAGGGGCGAGTGGTCTCCCACAGTCGGGAGTGAGGGTCCGATGTGATGAGGAGGGAGGGGCGCGCGGTCTCCCACAGTCGGGAGAGAGGGTCCGATGTGATGCGGTAGGGGCGAGTGGTCTCCCACAGTCGAGAGTGAGGGTCTGATGTGATGGGGGAGGGAGGGGCGAGCGGTCTCCCACAGTCGGGAATGAGGGTCCGATGTGATGGGGGATGGAGGGGCGAGTGGTCTCCCACAGTCGGGAGTGAGGGTCCGATGTGATGGGGGAGGGAGGGGCGAGTGGTCTCCCACAGTCGGGAGTGAGGGTCCGATGTGATGAGGAGGGAGGGGCGAGTGGTCTCCCACAGTCGGGAGTGAGGGTCCGATGTGATGGGCAGGGAGGGGCGAGTGGTCTCGCACAGTCGGGAGTGAGGGTCAGATGTGTTGGGGGACGGAGGGGCGAGTGGTCTCCCACAGTTGGGAGCGAGGGTCCGATGTGATAGGGGAGGGAGGGGCGAGTGGTCTCCCACAGTCGGTAGTGAGGGTCCGATGTGATCGGATGGGGGAGGGAGGGGCGAATGGTCTCCCACAGTCAGGAGTGAGGCTCCGATGTGATGGGGAGGGTCGAGTGGTCTCCCACAGTCGGGAGTGAGTGTCCGATGTGATGGGGGAGGGAATGGGCGAGTGGTCTCGCACAGTCGGGAGTGAGGGTCCGATGTGATGGGGAGGGAGGGGCGACTGGTCTCCCGCAGTCGGGAGTGAGGGTCCGATGTGATGGGGGAGGGAGGGGCGAGGGGTCTCCCACAGTCGGGAGTGAGGGTCCGCAGTGATGGGGAGGGCCGAGTGGTCCCGCACTGTCGGGAGTGAGGGTCCGATGTGATGAGGAGGGGCGAGTTGTCTCGCACAATCGGGAGTGAGGGTCCGATGTGATGGGGAGGGAGGGGCGAGTGGTTTCCCACAGTCGGGAGTGAGGGTCCGATGTGATGGGGAGGGAGGGGCGAGTGGTTTCCCACAGTCGGGAGTGAGGGTCCGATGTGATGGGGGAGGGAGGGGCGAGTGGTCTCGCACAGTCGGGAGGGAGGGTCCGAAGTGATGGGGAGGGGCGAGTGGTCTCGCACAGTCGGGAGTGAGGGTCCGATGTGATGGGGAAGGAGGGGCGAGTGGTCTCGCACAGTCGGGAGTGAGGGTCCAATGTGATGGGGAGGGAGGGGCGAGTGGTCTCGCACAGTCGGGAGTGAGGATTCGATGTGATAGGGGAGGGAGGGGTGAGTGGTCTCCCCACAGTCGGGAGTGAGGGTCCGATGTGATGGGGAGGGGCGAGTGGTCTCACACAGTCTGGAGTGAGGGTCCGATGTGATGGGGGAGGGAGGGGCGAGGGGTCTCCCACAGTCGGGAGTGAGGGTCCGATGTGAAGTGGAGGGGCGAGTGGTCTCCCACAGTCGGGAGTGAGAGTCCGATGTGATGGGAGGGGCGAGTGGTCTCCCACAGTCGGGAGTGAGGGTCCGATGTGATGGGGGAGGGGTGAGTGGTCTCCCACAGTCGGGAGTGAGGGTCCGATGTGATGGGGAGGGGCAAGTGGTCTCCCACACTCGGGAGTGAGGGTCCGATGTGATGGGGAGGGGCGAGTGGTCTCCCACAGTCGGGAGTGAGGGTCCGATGTGATGGGGAGGGAGGGGCGAGTGGACTCCCACAGTCGGGAGTGAGGGTCCGATGTGATGGGGAGGGGCGAGTGGTCTCCCACAGTCGGGAGTGAGGGTCCGATGTGATAGGTGAGGGAGGGGCGAGTGGTCTCCCCACAGTCGGGAGTGAGGGTCCGATGTGATGGGGGAGGGAGGGGTGAGTGGTCTCCCCACAGTCGGGAGTGAGGGTCCGATGTGATGGGGAGGGAGGGGCGACTGGTCTCCCCTCAGTCGGGAGTGAGGGTCCGATGTGATGGGGGAGGGAGGGGTGAGTGGTCTCCCCACAGTCGGGAGTGAGGGTCCGATGTGATGGGGAGGGAGGGGCGACTGGTATCCCCTCAGTCGGGAGTGAGGGTCCGATGTGATGGGGGAGATGGGGCGAGTGGTCTCCCACAGTCGGGAGTGAGGGTCCGATGTGATGCGGAGGGAGGGGCGAGTGGTCTCCCACAGTCGGGAGTGAGGGTCCGATGTGATGGGGGAGGGAGGGGCGAATGGTCTCCCACAGTCGGGAGTGAGGGTCCGATGTGATGGGGAGGGAGGGGCGAGGGGTCTCCCACGGTCGGGAGTGAGGGTCCGATGTGATGGGGGAGGGAGGGGCGAATGGTCTCCCACAGTCGGGAGTGAGGCTCTGATGTGATGGGGAGGGGCGAGTGGTCTCCCACAGTCGGGAGTGAGGGTCCGATGTGATGGGGGAGGGAGGGGCGAGGGGGTCTCCCACAGTTGGGAGTGAGGTTCAGATGTGATGGGGGAGGGAGGGGCGAATGGTCTCCCACAGTCGGGAGTGAGGCTCCGATGTTATGGGGAGGGTCGAGTAGTCTCCCACAGTCGGGTGTGAGTGTCCGATGTGATGGGGAGGGAATGGACGCGTGCTCTCGCACAGTCGGGAGTGAGGGTCTGATGTGATGGGGGAGGGACGGGCGAGGGGTCTCCCACAGCCGGGAGTGAAGATTCGATGTGATGGGGGAGGGAGGGGCGTGTGGTCTCGCACAGTCGGAAGTGAGGGTCCGATGTGATGGGGAGGGAGGGGCGAGTGGTCTCCCACAGTCGGAAGTGAGGGTCCGATGTGATGGGGAGGGAGGGACGAGTGGTTTCCCACAGTCGGGAGTGAGGGTCCGATGTGATGGGGGAGGGAGGGGCGAGTGGCCTCGCTCAGTCGGGAGTGAGTATCCGATGTGATGGGGAGGGAGGGGCGAGTGGTCTCCCACAGTCGGGAGTGAGTATCCGATGTAATGGGAGAGGGAGGGGCGAGTGGTCTCCCACAGTCGGGAGTGAGGGTCCGATGTGATGGGGGAGGGAGGGGCGAGTGGTCTCCCACAGTCGGGACTGAGGGTCCGATGTGATGTGGAGGGGCGAGTGGTCTCCCACAGTCGGGAGTGAGGGTCCGAAGTGATGGGGAGGGAGGGGCGAGGGGTCTCCCACAGTCGGGAGTGAGTATTCGATGTGATGGGGAGGGTGGGGCGAGTGGGCTCCAACAGTCGGGAGTGAGGGTCCGAAGTGATGGGGAGGGAGGGGCGAGTGGTCCCGCACTGTCGGGAGTGAGGGTCCGATGTGATGGGGAGGGGCGAGTGGTCTCTCACAGTCGGGAGGGAGGGGCGCCTGGTCTCCCACAGTCGGGAGGGAGGGTCCGATGTGATGCGGTAGGGGCGAGTGGTCTCCCACAGTCGAGAGTGAGGGTCCGATGTGATGGGGGAGGGAGGGGCGAGCGGTCTCCCACAGTCGGGAATGAGGGTCCGATGTGATGGGGGAGGGAGGGGCGAGTGGTCTCCCACAGTCGGGAGTGAGGGTCCGATGTGATGGGGGAGGGAGGGGCGAGTGGTCTCCCACAGTCGGGAGTGAGGGTCCGATGTGATGAGGAGGGAGGGGCGCGTGGTCTCCCACAGTCGGGAGGGAGGGTCCGATGTGATGCGGTAGGGGCGAGTGGTCTCCCACAGTCGAGAGTGAGGGTCCGATGTGATGGGGGAGGGAGGGGCGAGCGGTCTCCCACAGTCGGGAATGAGGGTCCGATGTGATGGGGGATGGAGGGGCGAGTGGTCTCCCACAGTCGGGAGTGAGGGTCCGATGTGATGGGGGAGGGAGGGGCGAGTGGTCTCCCACAGTCGGGAGTGAGGGTCCGATGTGATGAGGAGGGAGGGGCGAGTGGTCTCCCACAGTCGGGAGTGAGGGTCCGATGTGATGGGCAGGGAGGGGCGAGTGGTCTCGCACAGTCGGGAGTGAGGGTCCGATGTGATGGGGAGGGGCGAGTGGTCTCGCACAATCGGGAGTGAGGGTCAGATGTGTTGGGGGACGGAGGGGCGAGTGGTCTCCCACAGTTGGGAGCGAGGGTCCGATGTGATGGGGAGGGAGTGGCGAGTGGTCTCCCACAGTCGGGAGTGAGGGTCCGATGTGATGGGGAGGGAGGGGCGAGTGGTCTCCCACAGTCGGGAGTGAGGGTCCGATGTGATGGGGAGGGAGTGGCGAGTGGTCTCCCACAGTCGGGAGTCAGGGTCCAATGTGATGGGGAGGGGAGAGTGGTCTCCCACAGTCGGGAGTGAGGGTCCGATGTGATGGGGAGGGAGGGGCGAGTGGTCTCCCACAGTCGGGAGTGAGGGTCCGATGTGATGGGGAGGGGCGAGTGGTCTCACACAGTCTGGAGTGAGGGTCCGATGTGATGGGGAGGGGCGAGTGGTCTCACACAGTCTGGAGTGAGGGTCCGATGTGATGTGGGAGGGAGGGGCGAGGGGTCTCCCACAGTCGGGAGTGAGGGTCCGATGTGAAGTGGAGGGGCGAGTGGTCTCCCACAGTCGGGAGTGAGAGTCCGATGTGATGGGAGGGGCGAGTGGTCTCCCACAGTCGGGAGTGAGGGTCCGATGTGATGGGGAGGGGCAAGTGGTCTCCCACAGTCGGGAGTGAGGGTCCGATGTGATGGGGAGGGAGGGGCGAGTGGATTCCCACAGTCGGGAGTGAGGGTCCGATGTGATGGGGAGGGGCGAGTGGTCTCCCACAGTCGGGAGTGAGGGTCCGATGTGATAGGTGAGGGAGGGGCGAGTGGTCTCCCCACAGTCGGGAGTGAGGGTCCGATGTGATGGGGGAGGGAGGGGTGAGTGGTCTCCCCACAGTCGGGAGTGAGGGTCCGATGTGATGGTGAGGGAGGGGCGACTGGTCTCCCCTCAGTCGGGAGTGAGGGTCCGATGTGATGGGGGAGGGAGGGGTGAGTGGTCTCCCCACAGTCGGGAGTGAGGGTCCGATGTGATGGGGAGGGAGGGGCGACTGGTCTCCCCTCAGTCGGGAGTGAGGGTCCGATGTGATGGGGGAGATGGGGCGAGTGGTCTCCCACAGTCGGGAGTGAGGGTCCGATGTGATGCGGAGGGAGGGGCGAGTGGTCTCCCACAGTCGGGAGTGAGGGTCCGATGTGATGGGGGAGGGAGGGGCGAGTGGTCTCCCACAGTCGGGAGTGAGGGTCCGATGTGATGGGGGAGGGAGGGGCGAGTGGTCTCCCACAGTCGGGAGTGAGGGTCCGATGTGATGAGGAGGGAGGGGCGAGTGGTCTCCCACAGTCGGGAGTGAGGGTCCGATGTGATGGGCAGGGAGGGGCGAGTGGTCTCGCACAGTCGGGAGTGAGGGGTCCGATGTGATGGGGAGGGGCGAGTGGTCTCGCACAATCGGGAGTGAGGGTCAGATGTGTTGGGGGACGGAGGGGCGAGTGGTCTCCCACAGTTGGGAGCGAGGGTCCGATGTGATAGGGGAGGGAGGGGCGAGTGGTCTCCCACAGTCGGTAGTGAGGGTCCGATGTGATGGGATGGGGGAGGGGCGAGTGGTCTCCCCACAGTCGGGAGTGAGGGTCCGATGTGATGGGGAGGGAGGGGGCGAGTGGTCTCCCACAGTCGGGAGTGAGGGTCCGATGTGATGGGGAGGGAGTGGCGAGTGGTCTCCCACAGTCGGGAGTGAGGGTCCGATGTGATGGGGAAGGTGGGGCGAGTGGTCTCCCACAGTCGGGAGTGAGGGTCCGATGTGATGGGGAGGGGAGAGTGGTCTCGCACAGTCGGGAGTGAGGGTCCGATGTGATGGGGAGGGGCGAGTGGTCTCCCACAGTCGGGAGTCAGGGTCCAATGTGATGGGGAGGGGGAGAGTGGTCTCGCACAGTCGGGAGTGAGGGTCCGATGTGATGGGGAGGGGCGAGTGGTCTCCCACAGTCGGGAGTGAGGGTCCGATGTGATGGGGAGGGAGGGGCGAGTGGTCTCCCACAGTCGGGAGTGAGGGTCCGTGGGGTAGGTAGGGGCGAGTGGGCTCCCCACATTCGGGAGTGAGGATCCGATGTGATGGGGAGGGGAGAGTGGTCTCGCACAGTCGGGAGTGAGGGTCCGATGTGATGGGGAGGGGAGAGTGGTCTCGCACAGTCGGGAGTGAGGGTCCGAAGTGATGGGGAGGGCCGAGTGGTCCCGCACTGTCGGGAGTGAGGGTCCGATGTTATGGGGAGGGGCGAGTGGACTCCCACAGTCGGGAGTGAGAGTCCAATGTGATGGGAGGGGCGAGTGGTCTCCCACAGTCGGGAGTGAGGGTCCGATGTGATGGGGGAGGGGCGAGTGGTCTCACACAGTCTGGAGTGAGGGTCCGATGTGATGGGGAGGGGCGAGTGGTCTCACACAGTCTGGAGTGAGGGTCCGATGTGATGGGGGAGGGAGGGGCGAGTGGTCTCCCACAGTCGGGAGTGAGGGTCCGATGTGATGGGCAGGGAGGGGCGAGTGGTCTCTCACAGTCGGGAGGGAGGGGCGCCTGGTCTCCCACAGTCGGGAGGTGAGGGTCCCGATGTGATGCGGTAGGGGCGAGTGGTCTCCCACAGTCGAGAGTGAGGGTCCGATGTGATGGGGGAGGGAGGGGCGAGCGGTCTCCCACAGTCGGAATGAGGGTCCGATGTGATGGGGGAGGGAGGGGCGAGTGGTCTCCCACAGTCGGGAGTGAGGGTCCGATGTGATGGGGGAGGGAGGGGCGAGTGGTCTCCCACAGTCGGGAGTGAGGGTCCGATGTGATGAGGAGGGAGGGGCGCGTGGTCTCCCACAGTCGGGAGGGAGGGTCCGATGTGATGCGGTAGGGGCGAGTGGTCTCCCACAGTCGAGAGTGAGGGTCCGATGTGATGGGGGAGGGAGGGGCGAGCGGTCTCCCACAGTCGGGAATGAGGGTCCGATGTGATGGGGGATGGAGGGGCGAGTGGTCTCCCACAGTCGGGAGTGAGGGTCCGATGTGATGGGGGAGGGAGGGGGCGAGTGTTCTCCCACAGTCGGGAGTGAGGGTCCGATGTGATGAGGAGGAGGGGCGAGTGGTCTCCCACAGTCGGGAGTGAGGGTCCGATGTGATGGGCAGGGAGGGGCGAGTGGTCTCGCACAGTCGGGAGTGAGGGTCCGATGTGATGGGGAGGGGCGAGTGGTCTCGCACAATCGGGAGTGAGGGTCGATGTGTTGGGGGACGGAGGGGCGAGTGGTCTCCCACAGTTGGGAGCGAGGGTCCGATGTGATGGGGAGGGAGTGGCGAGTGGTCTCCCACAGTCGGGAGTGAGGGTCCGATGTGATGGGGAGGGAGGGGCGAGTGGTCTCCACAGTCGGGAGTGAGGGTCCGATGTGATGGGGAGGGAGTGGCGAGTGGTCTCCCACAGTCGGGAGTCAGGGTCCAATGTGATGGGGAGGGGAGAGTGGTCTCCCACAGTCGGGAGTGAGGGTGCGATGTGATGGGGAGGGAGGGGCGAGTGGTCTCCCACAGTCGGGAGTGAGGGTCCGATGTGATGGGGGAGGGGCGAGTGGTCTCACACAGTCTGGAGTGAGGGTCCGATGTGATGGGGAGGGGCGAGTGGTCTCACACAGTCTGGAGTGAGGGTCGATGTGATGGGGGAGGGAGGGGCGAGGGGTCTCCCACAGTCGGGAGTGAGGGTCCGATGTGAAGTGGAGGGGCGAGTGGTCTCCCACAGTCGGGAGTGAGAGTCCGATGTGATGGGAGGGGCGAGTGGTCTCCCACAGTCGGGAGTGAGGGTCCGATATGATGGGGAGGGGCAAGTGGTCTCCCACAGTCGGAGTGAGGGTCCGATGTGATGGGGAGGGAGGGGCGAGTGGATTCCCACAGTCGGGAGTGAGGGTCCGATGTGATGGGGAGGGGCGAGTGGTCTCCCACAGTCGGGAGTGAGGGTCCGATGTGATAGGTGAGGGAGGGGCGAGTGGTCTCCCCACAGTCGGGAGTGAGGGTCCGATGTGATGGGGGAGGGAGGGGTGAGTGGTCTCCCCACAGTCGGGAGTGAGGGTCCGATGTGATGGTGAGGGAGGGGCGACTGGTCTCCCCTCAGTCGGGAGTGAGGGTCCGATGTGATGGGGGAGGGAGGGGTGAGTGGTCTCCCCACAGTCGGGAGTGAGGGTCCGATGTGATGGGGAGGGAGGGGCGACTGGTCTTCCCCTCAGTCGGGAGTGAGGGTCCGATGTGATGGGGGAGATGGGGCGAGTGGTCTCCCACAGTCGGGAGTGAGGGTCCGATGTGATGCGGAGGGAGGGGCGAGTGGTCTCCCACAGTCGGGAGTGAGGGTCCGATGTGATGGGGGAGGGAGGGGCGAGTGGTCTCCCACAGTCGGGAGTGAGGGTCCGATGTGATGGGGGAGGGAGGGGCGAGTGGTCTCCCACAGTCGGGAGTGAGGGTCCGATGTGATGAGGAGGGAGGGGCGAGTGGTCTCCCACAGTCGGGAGTGAGGGTCCGATGTGATGGGCAGGGAGGGGCGAGTGGTCTCGCACAGTCGGGAGTGAGGGTCCGATGTGATGGGGAGGGGCGAGTGGTCTCGCACAATCGGGAGTGAGGGTCAGATGTGTTGGGGGACGGAGGGGCGAGTGGTCTCCCACAGTTGGGAGCGAGGGTCCGATGTGATAGGGGAGGGAGGGGCGAGTGGTCTCCCACAGTCGGTAGTGAGGGTCCGATGTGATGGATGGGGGAGGGGCGAGTGGTCTCCCACAGTCGGGAGTGAGGGTCCGATGTGATGGGGAGGGAGGGGCGAGTGGTCTCCCACAGTCGGGAGTGAGGGTCCGATGTGATGGGGAGGGAGTGGCGAGTGGTCTCCCACAGTCGGGAGTGAGGGTCCGATGTGATGGGGAGGGTGGGGCGAGTGGTCTCCCACAGTCGGGAGTGAGGGTCCGATGTGATGGGGAGGGGAGAGTGGTCTCGCACAGTCGGGAGTGAGGGTCCGATGTGATGGGGAGGGGCGAGTGGTCTCCCACAGTCGGGAGTCAGGGTCCAATGTGATGGGGAGGGGAGAGTGGTCTCGCACAGTCGGGAGTGAGGGTCCGATGTGATGGGGAGGGGCGAGTGGTCTCCCACAGTCGGGAGTGAGGGTCCGATGTGATGGGGAGGGAGGGGCGAGTGGTCTCCCACAGTCGGGAGTGAGGGTCCGTGGGGTAGGTAGGGGCGAGTGGGCTCCCCACATTCGGGAGTGAGGATCCGATGTGATGGGGAGGGGAGAGTGGTCTCGCACAGTCGGGAGTGAGGGTCCGATGTGATGGGGAGGGGAGAGTGGTCTCGCACAGTCGGGAGTGAGGGTCCGAAGTGATGGGGAGGGCCGAGTGGTCCCGCACTGTCGGGAGTGAGGGTCCGATGTTATGGGGAGGGGCGAGTGGACTCCCACAGTCGGGAGTGAGAGTCCAATGTGATGGGAGGGGCGAGTGGTCTCCCACAGTCGGGAGTGAGGGTCCGATGTGATGGGGGAGGGGCGAGTGGTCTCACACAGTCTGGAGTGAGGGTCCGATGTGATGGGGAGGGGCGAGTGGTCTCACACAGTCTGGAGTGAGGGTCCGATGTGATGGGGGAGGGAGGGGCGAGGGGTCTCCCACAGTCGGGAGTGAGGGTCCGATGTGAAGTGGAGGGGCGAGTTGTCTCCCACAGTCGGGAGTGAGAGTCCGATGTGATGGGAGGGGCGAGTGGTCTCCCACAGTCGGGAGTGAGGGTCCGATGTGATGGGGAGGGGCAAGTGGTCTCCCACAGTCGGGAGTGAGGGTCCGATGTGATGGGGAGGGAGGGGCGAGTGGATTCCCACAGTCGGGAGTGAGGGTCCGATGTGATGGGGAGGGGCGAGTGGTCTCCCACAGTCGGGAGTGAGGGTCCGATGTGATAGGTGAGGGAGGGGTGAGTGGTCTCCCCACAGTCGGGAGTGAGGGTCCGATGTGATGGGGGAGGGAGGGGTGAGTGGTCTCCCCACAGTCGGGAGTGAGGGTCCGATGTGATGGTGAGGGAGGGGCGACTGGTCTCCCCTCAGTCGGGAGTGAGGGTCCGATGTGATGGGGGAGGGAGGGGTGAGTGGTCTCCCCACAGTCGGGAGTGAGGGTCCGATGTGATGGGGAGGGAGGGGCGACTGGTCTCCCCTCAGTCGGGAGTGAGGGTCCGATGTGATGGGGGAGATGGGGCGAGTGGTCTCCCACAGTCGGGAGTGAGGGTCCGATGTGATGGGGGAGGGAGGGGCGAATGGTCTCCCACAGTCGGGAGTGAGGGTCCGATGTGATGGGGAGGGAGGGGCGAGGGGTCTCCCACGGTCGGGAGTGAGGGTCCGATGTGATGGGGAGGGGCGAGTGGTCTCCCACAGTCGGGAGTGAGGGTCCGATGTGATGGGGGAGGGAGGGGCGACTGGTCTCCCACAGTCGGGAGTGAGGCTCCGATGTTATGGGGAGGGTCGAGTGGTCTCCCACAGTCGGGAGTGAGTGTCCGATGTGATGGGGAGGGAATGGGCGCGTGCTCTCGCACAGTCGGGAGTGAGGGTCTGATGTGATGGGGGAGGGAGGGGCGAGGGGTCTCCCACAGCCGGGAGTGAGGATTCGATGTGATGGGGGGGAGGGAGGGGCGAATGGTCTCCCACAGTCGGGAGTGAGGATTCGATGTGATGGGGAGGGAGGGGCGAGTGGTCTCCCACAGTCGGGAGTGAGGGTCGGATGTGATGGGGAGGGAGGGACGAGTGGTTTCCCACAGTCGGGAGTGAGGGTCCGATGTGATGGGGGAGGGAGGGGCGAGTGGCCTCGCTCAGTCGGGAGTGAGTATCCGATGTGATGGGGAGGGAGGGGCGAGTGGTCTCCCACAGTCGGGAGTGAGTATCCGATGTGATGGGGAGGGAATGGGCGAGTGGTCTCGCACAGTCGGGAGTGAAGGTCCGATGTAATGGGAGAGGGAGGGGCGAGTGGTCTCGCACAGTCGGGAGTGAGGGTCCGATGTGATGGGGGAGGGAGGGGCGAGTGGTCTCCCACAGTCGGGAGTGAGGGTCCGATGTGATGGGAGAGGGAGGGGCGAGTGGTCTCCCACAGTCGGGAGTGAGGGTCCGATGTGATGGGGAGGGAGGGGCGAGTGGTCTCCCACAGTCGGGAGTGAGGGTCCGATGTGATGGGAGAGGGAGGGGCGAGTGGTCTCCCACAGTCGGGACTGAGGGTCCGATGTGATGTGGAGGGGCGAGTGGTCTCCCACAGTCGGGAGTGAGGGTCCGAAGTGATGGGGAGGGAGGAGCGAGGGGTCTCCCACAGTCGGGAGTGAGTATTCGATGTGATGGGGAGGGTGGGGCGAGTGGGCTCCAACAGTCGGGAGTGAGGGTCCGAAGTGATGGGGAGGGAGGGGCGAGTGGTCCCGCACTGTCGGGAGTGAGGGTCCGATGTGATGGGGAGGTGCGAGTGGTCTCCCACAGTCGGGAGTGAGGGTCCGATGTGATGGGGGAGGGAGGGGCGAGGGGTCTCCCACAGTCGGGAGTGAGGGTCCGATGTGATGGGGAGGGAGGGGCGAGGGGTCTCCCACAGTCGGGAGGGAGGGTCCGATGTGATGGGGAGGGTCGAGTGGTCTCTCACAGTCGGGAGGGAGGGGCGCGTGGTCTCCCACAGTCGGGAGGGAGGGTCCGATGTGATGCGGTAGGGGCGAGTGGTCTCCCACAGTCGAGAGTGAGGGTCCGATGTGATGGGGGAGGGAGGGGCGAGTGGTCTCCCACAGTCGGGAGTGAGGGTCCGATGTGATGGGGGAGGGAGGGGCGAGTGGTCTCCCACAGTCGGGAGTGAGGGTCCGATGTGATGAGGAGGGAGGGGCGCGCGGTCTCCCACAGTCGGGAGAGAGGGTCCGATGTGATGCGGTAGGGGCGAGTGGTCTCCCACAGTCGAGAGTGAGGGTCTGATGTGATGGGGGAGGGAGGGGCGAGCGGTCTCCCACAGTCGGGAATGAGGGTCCGATGTGATGGGGGATGGAGGGGCGAGTGGTCTCCCACAGTCGGGAGTGAGGGTCCGATGTGATGGGGGAGGGAGGGGCGAGTGGTCTCCCACAGTCGGGAGTGAGGGTCCGATGTGATGAGGAGGGAGGGGCGAGTGGTCTCCCACAGTCGGGAGTGAGGGTCCGATGTGATGGGCAGGGAGGGGCGAGTGGTCTCGCACAGTCGGGAGTGAGGGTCAGATGTGTTGGGGGACGGAGGGGCGAGTGGTCTCCCACAGTTGGGAGCGAGGGTCCGATGTGATAGGGGAGGGAGGGGCGAGTGGTCTCCCACAGTCGGTAGTGAGG
Organism: Somniosus microcephalus; assembly: GCF_052327205.1. Lineage (NCBI taxonomy): Eukaryota > Metazoa > Chordata > Chondrichthyes > Squaliformes > Somniosidae > Somniosus > Somniosus microcephalus. The sequence continues at coordinate 78,110,790 of NW_028225179.1, forward strand.
GTCCGATGTGATGGGATGGGGGAGGGAGGGGCGAATGGTCTCCCACAGTCAGGAGTGAGGCTCCGATGTGATGGGGAGGGTCGAGTGGTCTCCCACAGTCGGGAGTGAGTGTCCGATGTGATGGGGGAGGGAATGGGCGAGTGGTCTCGCACAGTCGGGAGTGAGGGTCCGATGTGATGGGGAGGGAGGGGCGACTGGTCTCCCGCAGTCGGGAGTGAGGGTCCGATGTGATGGGGGAGGGAGGGGCGAGGGGTCTCCCACAGTCGGGAGTGAGGGTCCGCAGTGATGGGGAGGGCCGAGTGGTCCCGCACTGTCGGGAGTGAGGGTCCGATGTGATGAGGAGGGGCGAGTTGTCTCGCACAATCGGGAGTGAGGGTCCGATGTGATGGGGAGGGAGGGGCGAGTGGTTTCCCACAGTCGGGAGTGAGGGTCCGATGTGATGGGGAGGGAGGGGCGAGTGGTTTCCCACAGTCGGGAGTGAGGGTCCGATGTGATGGGGGAGGGAGGGGCGAGTGGTCTCGCACAGTCGGGAGGGAGGGTCCGAAGTGATGGGGAGGGGCGAGTGGTCTCGCACAGTCGGGAGTGAGGGTCCGATGTGATGGGGAAGGAGGGGCGAGTGGTCTCGCACAGTCGGGAGTGAGGGTCCAATGTGATGGGGAGGGAGGGGCGAGTGGTCCCGCACAGTCAGGAGTGCGGGTCCGATGTGATGGGGAGGGAGGGGCGAGTGGTCTCGCACAGTCGGGAGTGAGGATTCGATGTGATAGGGGAGGGAGGGGTGAGTGGTCTCCCCACAGTCGGGAGTGAGGGTCCGATGTGATGGGGAGGGGCGAGTGGTCTCACACAGTCTGGAGTGAGGGTCCGATGTGATGGGGGAGGGAGGGGCGAGGGGTCTCCCACAGTCGGGAGTGAGGGTCCGATGTGAAGTGGAGGGGCGAGTGGTCTCCCACAGTCGGGAGTGAGAGTCCGATGTGATGGGAGGGGCGAGTGGTCTCCCACAGTCGGGAGTGAGGGTCCGATGTGATGGGGGAGGGGTGAGTGGTCTCCCACAGTCGGGAGTGAGGGTCCGATGTGATGGGGAGGGGCAAGTGGTCTCCCACACTCGGGAGTGAGGGTCCGATGTGATGGGGAGGGGCGAGTGGTCTCCCACAGTCGGGAGTGAGGGTCCGATGTGATGGGGAGGGAGGGGCGAGTGGACTCCCACAGTCGGGAGTGAGGGTCCGATGTGATGGGGAGGGGCGAGTGGTCTCCCACAGTCGGGAGTGAGGGTCCGATGTGATAGGTGAGGGAGGGGCGAGTGGTCTCCCCACAGTCGGGAGTGAGGGTCCGATGTGATGGGGGAGGGAGGGGTGAGTGGTCTCCCCACAGTCGGGAGTGAGGGTCCGATGTGATGGGGAGGGAGGGGCGACTGGTCTCCCCTCAGTCGGGAGTGAGGGTCCGATGTGATGGGGGAGGGAGGGGTGAGTGGTCTCCCCACAGTCGGGAGTGAGGGTCCGATGTGATGGGGAGGGAGGGGCGACTGGTATCCCCTCAGTCGGGAGTGAGGGTCCGATGTGATGGGGGAGATGGGGCGAGTGGTCTCCCACAGTCGGGAGTGAGGGTCCGATGTGATGCGGAGGGAGGGGCGAGTGGTCTCCCACAGTCGGGAGTGAGGGTCCGATGTGATGGGGGAGGGAGGGGCGAATGGTCTCCCACAGTCGGGAGTGAGGGTCCGATGTGATGGGGAGGGAGGGGCGAGGGGTCTCCCACGGTCGGGAGTGAGGGTCCGATGTGATGGGGGAGGGAGGGGCGAATGGTCTCCCACAGTCGGGAGTGAGGCTCTGATGTGATGGGGAGGGGCGAGTGGTCTCCCACAGTCGGGAGTGAGGGTCCGATGTGATGGGGGAGGGAGGGGCGAGGGGGTCTCCCACAGTTGGGAGTGAGGTTCCGATGTGATGGGGGAGGGAGGGGCGAGGGGGTCTCCCACAGTTGGGAGTGAGGGTCCGATGTGATGGGGGAGGGAGGGGCGAGGGGGTCTCCCACAGTTGGGAGTGAGGGTCCGATGTGATGGGGGAGGGAGGGGCGAATGGTCTCCCACAGTCGGGAGTGAGGCTCCGATGTTATGGGGAGGGTCGAGTAGTCTCCCACAGTCGGGTGTGAGTGTCCGATGTGATGGGGAGGGAATGGACGCGTGCTCTCGCACAGTCGGGAGTGAGGGTCTGATGTGATGGGGGAGGGACGGGCGAGGGGTCTCCCACAGCCGGGAGTGAAGATTCGATGTGATGGGGGAGGGAGGGGCGAGTGGTCTCGCACAGTCGGAAGTGAGGGTCCGATGTGATGGGGAGGGAGGGGCGAGTGGTCTCCCACAGTCGGAAGTGAGGGTCCGATGTGATGGGGAGGGAGGGACGAGTGGTTTCCCACAGTCGGGAGTGAGGGTCCGATGTGATGGGGGAGGGAGGGGCGAGTGGCCTCGCTCAGTCGGGAGTGAGTATCCGATGTGATGGGGAGGGAGGGGCGAGTGGTCTCCCACAGTCGGGAGTGAGTATCCGATGTAATGGGAGAGGGAGGGGCGAGTGGTCTCCCACAGTCGGGAGTGAGGGTCCGATGTGATGGGGGAGGGAGGGGCGAGTGGTCTCCCACAGTCGGGACTGAGGGTCCGATGTGATGTGGAGGGGCGAGTGGTCTCCCACAGTCGGGAGTGAGGGTCCGAAGTGATGGGGAGGGAGGGGCGAGGGGTCTCCCACAGTCGGGAGTGAGTATTCGATGTGATGGGGAGGGTGGGGCGAGTGGGCTCCAACAGTCGGGAGTGAGGGTCCGAAGTGATGGGGAGGGAGGGGCGAGTGGTCCCGCACTGTCGGGAGTGAGGGTCCGATGTGATGGGGAGGTGCGAGTGGTCTCCCACAGTCGGGAGTGAGGGTCCGATGTGATGGGGGAGGGAGGGGCGAGGGGTCTCCCACAGTCGGGAGTGAGGGTCCGATGTGATGGGGAGGGAGGGGCGAGGGGTCTCCCACAGTCGGGAGGGAGGGTCCGATGTGATGGGGAGGGGCGAGTGGTCTCTCACAGTCGGGAGGGAGGGGCGCCTGGTCTCCCACAGTCGGGAGGGAGGGTCCGATGTGATGCGGTAGGGGCGAGTGGTCTCCCACAGTCGAGAGTGAGGGTCCGATGTGATGGGGGAGGGAGGGGCGAGCGGTCTCCCACAGTCGGGAATGAGGGTCCGATGTGATGGGGGAGGGAGGGGCGAGTGGTCTCCCACAGTCGGGAGTGAGGGTCCGATGTGATGGGGGAGGGAGGGGCGAGTGGTCTCCCACAGTCGGGAGTGAGGGTCCGATGTGATGAGGAGGGAGGGGCGCGTGGTCTCCCACAGTCGGGAGGGAGGGTCCGATGTGATGCGGTAGGGGCGAGTGGTCTCCCACAGTCGAGAGTGAGGGTCCGATGTGATGGGGGAGGGAGGGGCGAGCGGTCTCCCACAGTCGGGAATGAGGGTCCGATGTGATGGGGGATGGAGGGGCGAGTGGTCTCCCACAGTCGGGAGTGAGGGTCCGATGTGATGGGGGAGGGAGGGGCGAGTGGTCTCCCACAGTCGGGAGTGAGGGTCCGATGTGATGAGGAGGGAGGGGCGAGTGGTCTCCCACAGTCGGGAGTGAGGGTCCGATGTGATGGGCAGGGAGGGGCGAGTGGTCTCGCACAGTCGGGAGTGAGGGTCCGATGTGATGGGGAGGGGCGAGTGGTCTCGCACAATCGGGAGTGAGGGTCAGATGTGTTGGGGGACGGAGGGGCGAGTGGTCTCCCACAGTTGGGAGCGAGGGTCCGATGTGATGGGGAGGGAGTGGCGAGTGGTCTCCCACAGTCGGGAGTGAGGGTCCGATGTGATGGGGAGGGAGGGGCGAGTGGTCTCCCACAGTCGGGAGTGAGGGTCCGATGTGATGGGGAGGGAGTGGCGAGTGGTCTCCCACAGTCGGGAGTCAGGGTCCAATGTGATGGGGAGGGGAGAGTGGTCTCGCACAGTCGGGAGTGAGGGTCCGATGTGATGGGGAGGGGCGAGTGGTCTCCCACAGTCGGGAGTGAGGGTCCGATGTGATGGGGAGGGAGGGGCGAGTGGTCTCCCACAGTCGGGAGTGAGGGTCCGATGTGATGGGGGAGGGGCGAGTGGTCTCACACAGTCTGGAGTGAGGGTCCGATGTGATGGGGAGGGGCGAGTGGTCTCACACAGTCTGGAGTGAGGGTCCGATGTGATGGGGGAGGGAGGGGCGAGGGGTCTCCCACAGTCGGGAGTGAGGGTCCGATGTGAAGTGGAGGGGCGAGTGGTCTCCCACAGTCGGGAGTGAGAGTCCGATGTGATGGGAGGGGCGAGTGGTCTCCCACAGTCGGGAGTGAGGGTCCGATGTGATGGGGAGGGGCAAGTGGTCTCCCACAGTCGGGAGTGAGGGTCCGATGTGATGGGGAGGGAGGGGCGAGTGGATTCCCACAGTCGGGAGTGAGGGTCCGATGTGATGGGGAGGGGCGAGTGGTCTCCCACAGTCGGGAGTGAGGGTCCGATGTGATAGGTGAGGGAGGGGCGAGTGGTCTCCCCACAGTCGGGAGTGAGGGTCCGATGTGATGGGGGAGGGAGGGGTGAGTGGTCTCCCCACAGTCGGGAGTGAGGGTCCGATGTGATGGTGAGGGAGGGGCGACTGGTCTCCCCTCAGTCGGGAGTGAGGGTCCGATGTGATGGGGGAGGGAGGGGTGAGTGGTCTCCCCACAGTCGGGAGTGAGGGTCCGATGTGATGGGGAGGGAGGGGCGACTGGTCTCCCCTCAGTCGGGAGTGAGGGTCCGATGTGATGGGGGAGATGGGGCGAGTGGTCTCCCACAGTCGGGAGTGAGGGTCCGATGTGATGCGGAGGGAGGGGCGAGTGGTCTCCCACAGTCGGGAGTGAGGGTCCGATGTGATGGGGGAGGGAGGGGCGAGTGGTCTCCCACAGTCGGGAGTGAGGGTCCGATGTGATGGGGGAGGGAGGGGCGAGTGGTCTCCCACAGTCGGGAGTGAGGGTCCGATGTGATGGGCAGGGAGGGGCGAGTGGTCTCGCACAGTCGGGAGTGAGGGTCCGATGTGATGGGGAGGGGCGAGTGGTCTCGCACAATCGGGAGTGAGGGTCAGATGTGTTGGGGGACGGAGGGGCGAGTGGTCTCCCACAGTTGGGAGCGAGGGTCCGATGTGATAGGGGAGGGAGGGGCGAGTGGTCTCCCACAGTCGGTAGTGAGGGTCCGATGTGATGGGATGGGGGAGGGGCGAGTGGTCTCCCCACAGTCGGGAGTGAGGGTCCGATGTGATGGGGAGGGAGGGGCGAGTGGTCTCCCACAGTCGGGAGTGAGGGTCCGATGTGATGGGGAGGGAGTGGCGAGTGGTCTCCCACAGTCGGGAGTGAGGGTCCGATGTGATGGGGAGGGTGGGGCGAGTGGTCTCCCACAGTCGGGAGTGAGGGTCCGATGTGATGGGGAGGGGAGAGTGGTCTCGCACAGTCGGGAGTGAGGGTCCGATGTGATGGGGAGGGGCGAGTGGTCTCCCACAGTCGGGAGTCAGGGTCCAATGTGATGGGGAGGGGAGAGTGGTCTCGCACAGTCGGGAGTGAGGGTCCGATGTGATGGGGAGGGGCGAGTGGTCTCCCACAGTCGGGAGTGAGGGTCCGATGTGATGGGGAGGGAGGGGCGAGTGGTCTCCCACAGTCGGGAGTGAGGGTCCGTGGGGTAGGTAGGGGCGAGTGGGCTCCCCACATTCGGGAGTGAGGATCCGATGTGATGGGGAGGGGAGAGTGGTCTCGCACAGTCGGGAGTGAGGGTCCGATGTGATGGGGAGGGGAGAGTGGTCTCGCACAGTCGGGAGTGAGGGTCCGAAGTGATGGGGAGGGCCGAGTGGTCCCGCACTGTCGGGAGTGAGGGTCCGATGTTATGGGGAGGGGCGAGTGGTCTCACACAGTCTGGAGTGAGGGTCCGATGTGATGGGGGAGGGAGGGGCGAGGGGTCTCCCACAGTCGGGAGTGAGGGTCCGATGTGAAGTGGAGGGGCGAGTTGTCTCCCACAGTCGGGAGTGAGAGTCCGATGTGATGGGAGGGCCGAGTGGTCCCGCACTGTCGGGAGTGAGGGTCCGATGTGATGGGGAGGGGCGAGTGGTCTCACACAGTCTGGAGTGAGGGTCCGATGTGATGGGGGAGGGAGGGGCGAGGGGACTCCCACAGTCGGGAGTGAGGGTCCGATGTGAAGTGGAGGGGCGAGTTGTCTCCCACAGTCGGGAGTGAGAGTCCGATGTGATGGGAGGGGCGAGTGGTCTCCCACAGTCGGGAGTGAGGGTCCGATGTGATGGGGAGGGGCAAGTGGTCTCCCACAGTCGGGAGTGAGGGTCCGATGTGATGGGGAGGGAGGGGCGAGTGGATTCCCACAGTCGGGAGTGAGGGTCCGATGTGATGGGGAGGGGCGAGTGGTCTCCCACAGTCGGGAGTGAGGGTCCGATGTGATAGGTGAGGGAGGGGTGAGTGGTCTCCCCACAGTCGGGAGTGAGGGTCCGATGTGATGGGGGAGGGAGGGGTGAGTGGTCTCCCCACAGTCGGGAGTGAGGGTCCGATGTGATGGTGAGGGAGGGGCGACTGGTCTCCCCTCAGTCGGGAGTGAGGGTCCGATGTGATGGAGGAGGGAGGGGTGAGTGGTCTCCCCACAGTCGGGAGTGAGGGTCCGATGTGATGGGGAGGGAGGGGCGACTGGTCTCCCCTCAGTCGGGAGTGAGGGTCCGATGTGATGGGGGAGATGGGGCGAGTGGTCTCCCACAGTCGGGAGTGAGGGTCCGATGTGATGGGGGAGGGAGGGGCGAATGGTCTCCCACAGTCGGGAGTGAGGGTCCGATGTGATGGGGAGGGAGGGGCGAGGGGTCTCCCACGGTCGGGAGTGAGGGTCCGATGTGATGGGGGAGGGAGGGGCGAATGGTCTCCCACAGTCGGGAGTGAGGCTCTGATGTGATGGGGAGGGGCGAGTGGTCTCCCACAGTCGGGAGTGAGGGTCCGATGTGATGGGGGAGGGAGGGGCGACTGGTCTCCCACAGTCGGGAGTGAGGCTCCGATGTTATGGGGAGGGTCGAGTGGTCTCCCACAGTCGGGAGTGAGTGTCCGATGTGATGGGGAGGTAATGGGCGCGTGCTCTCGCACAGTCGGGAGTGAGGGTCTGATGTGATGGGGGACGGAGGGGCGAGGGGTCTCCCACAGCCGGGAGTGAGGATTCGATGTGATGGGGGAGGGAGGGGCGAGTGGTCTCCCACAGTCGGGAGTGAGGATTCGATGTGATGGGGAGGGAGGGGCGAGTGGTCTCCCACAGTCGGGAGTGAGGGTCCGATGTGATGGGGAGGGAGGGACGAGTGGTTTCCCACAGTCGGGAGTGAGGGTCCGATGTGATGGGGGAGGGAGGGGCGAGTGGCCTCGCTCAGTCGGGAGTGAGTATCCGATGTGATGGGGAGGGAGGGGCGAGTGGTCTCCCACAGTCGGGAGTGAGTATCCGATGTGATGGGGAGGGAATGGGCGAGTGGTCTCGCACAGTCGGGAGTGAAGGTCCGATGTAATGGGAGAGGGAGGGGCGAGTGGTCTCGCACAGTCGGGAGTGAGGGTCCGATGTGATGGGGGAGGGAGGGGCGAGTGGTCTCCCACAGTCGGGAGTGAGGGTCCGATGTGATGGGAGAGGGAGGGGCGAGTGGTCTCCCACAGTCGGGACTGAGGGTCCGATGTGATGTGGAGGGGCGAGTGGTCTCCCACAGTCGGGAGTGAGGGTCCGAAGTGATGGGGAGGGAGGAGCGAGGGGTCTCCCACAGTCGGGAGTGAGTATTCGATGTGATGGGGAGGGTGGGGCGAGTGGGCTCCAACAGTCGGGAGTGAGGGTCCGAAGTGATGGGGAGGGAGGGGCGAGTGGTCCCGCACTGTCGGGAGTGAGGGTCCGATGTGATGGGGAGGTGCGAGTGGTCTCCCACAGTCGGGAGTGAGGGTCCGATGTGATGGGGGAGGGAGGGGCGAGGGGTCTCCCACAGTCGGGAGTGAGGGTCCGATGTGATGGGGAGGGAGGGGCGAGGGGTCTCCCACAGTCGGGAGGGAGGGTCCGATGTGATGGGGAGGGTCGAGTGGTCTCTCACAGTCGGGAGGGAGGGGCGCGTGGTCTCCCACAGTCGGGAGGGAGGGTCCGATGTGATGCGGTAGGGGCGAGTGGTCTCCCACAGTCGAGAGTGAGGGTCCGATGTGATGGGGGAGGGAGGGGCGAGTGGTCTCCCACAGTCGGGAGTGAGGGTCCGATGTGATGGGGGAGGGAGGGGCGAGTGGTCTCCCACAGTCGGGAGTGAGGGTCCGATGTGATGAGGAGGGAGGGGCGCGCGGTCTCCCACAGTCGGGAGAGAGGGTCCGATGTGATGCGGTAGGGGCGAGTGGTCTCCCACAGTCGAGAGTGAGGGTCTGATGTGATGGGGGAGGGAGGGGCGAGCGGTCTCCCACAGTCGGGAATGAGGGTCCGATGTGATGGGGGATGGAGGGGCGAGTGGTCTCCCACAGTCGGGAGTGAGGGTCCGATGTGATGGGGGAGGGAGGGGCGAGTGGTCTCCCACAGTCGGGAGTGAGGGTCCGATGTGATGAGGAGGGAGGGGCGAGTGGTCTCCCACAGTCGGGAGTGAGGGTCCGATGTGATGGGCAGGGAGGGGCGAGTGGTCTCGCACAGTCGGGAGTGAGGGTCAGATGTGTTGGGGGACGGAGGGGCGAGTGGTCTCCCACAGTTGGGAGCGAGGGTCCGATGTGATAGGGGAGGGAGGGGCGAGTGGTCTCCCACAGTCGGTAGTGAGGGTCCGATGTGATGGGATGGGGGAGGGGCGAGTGGTCTCCCCACAGTCGGGAGTGAGGGTCCGATGTGATGGGGAGGGAGGGGCGAGTGGTCTCCCACAGTCGGGAGTGAGGGTCCGATGTGATGGGGAGGGAGTGGCGAGTGGTCTCCCACAGTCGGGAGTGAGGGTCCGATGTGATGGGGAGGGAGGGGCGAGTGGTCTCCCACAGTCGGGAGTCAGGGTCCAATGTGATGGGGAGGGGAGAGTGGTCTCGCACAGTCGGGAGTGAGGGTCCGATGTGATGGGGAGGGGCGAGTGGTCTCCCACAGTCGGGAGTGAGGGTCCGATGTGATGGGGAGGGAGGGGCGAGTGGTCTCCCACAGTCGGGAGTGAGGGTCCGTGGGGTAGGTAGGGGCGAGTGGGCTCCCCACATTCGGGAGTGAGGATCCGATGTGATGGGGAGGGGAGAGTGGTCTCGCACAGTCGGGAGTGAGGGTCCGATGTGATGGGGAGGGGAGAGTGGTCTCGCACAGTCGGGAGTGAGGGTCCGATGTTATGGGGAGGGGCGAGTGGTCTCCCACAGTCGGGAGTGAGGGTCCGATGTGATGCGGAGGGAGGGGCGAGTGGTCTCCCACAGTCGTGAGTGAGGGTCCGATGTGATGGGGGAGGGAGGGGCGAATGGTCTCCCACAGTCGTGAGTGAGGGTCCGATGTGATGGGGAGGGAGGGGCGAGGGGTCTCCCACAGTCGGGAGTGAGGGTCCGATGTGATGGGGGAGGGAGGGGCGAATGGTCTCCCACAGTCGGGAGTGAGGCTCCGATGTGATGGGGAGGGGCGAGTGGTCTCCCACAGTCGGGAGTGAGTGTCCGATGTGATGGGGGAGGGAATGGGTGAGTGGTCTCGCACAGTCGGGAGTGAGGGTCCGATGTGATGGGGAGGGAGGGGCGACTGGTCTCCCACAGTCGGGAGTGAGGGTCCGATGTGATGGGGGAGGGAGGGGCGAGGGGTCTCCCACAGTCGGGAGTGAGGATTCGATGTGATGGGGAGGGAGGGGCGAGTGGTCTCCCACAGTCGGGAGTGAGGCTCCGAAGTGATGGGGAGGGCCGAGTGGTCCCGCACTGTCGGGAGTGAGGGTCCGATGTGATGGGGAGGGGCAAGTGGTCTCCCACACTCGGGAGTGAGGGTCCGATGTGATGGGGAGGGGCGAGTGGTCTCCCACAGTCGGGAGTGAGGGTCCGATGTGATGGGGAGGGAGGGGCGAGTGGACTCCCACAGTTGGGAGTGAGGGTCCGATGTGATGGGGAGGGGCGAGTGGTCTCCCACAGTCGGGAGTGAGGGTCCGATGTGATAGGTGAGGGAGGGGCGAGTGGTCTCCCCACAGTCGGGAGTGAGGGTCCGATGTGATGGGGGAGGGAGGGGTGAGTGGTCTCCCCACAGTCGGGAGTGAGGGTCCGATGTGATGGTGAGGGAGGAGAACTGGTCTCCCCTCAGTCGGGAGTGAGGGTCCGATGTGATGGGGGAGGGAGGGGTGAGTGGTCTCCCCACAGTCGGGAGTGAGGGTCCGATGTGATGGGGAGGGAGGGGCGACTGGTCTCCCCTCAGTCGGGAGTGAGGGTCCGATGTGATGGGGGAGATGGGGCGAGTGGTCTCCCACAGTCGGGAGTGAGGGTCCGATGTGAAGCGGAGGGAGGGGCGAGTGGTCTCCCACAGTCGGGAGTGAGGGTCCGATGTGATGGGGGAGGGAGGGGCGAATGGTCTCCCACAGTCGGGAGTGAGGGTCCGATGTGATGGGGAGGGAGGGGCGAGGGGTCTCCCACGGTCGGGAGTGATGGTCCGATGTGATGGGGGAGGGAGGGGCGAATGGTCTCCCACAGTCGGGAGTGAGGCTCTGATGTGATGGGGAGGGGCGAGTGGTGTAGGGGGTTTCTCTTGCTCTTTCTGGTCTCCTGCCAGGCTTCGTGCAATAATTACCCTTGAGTGGTTCGACCCACTCCCCCCTACGGTTCTAGACCTTGGACTTAGGTGCAGAGAACAGTAGTGCAGAGAAAGAACTCAATAGACCAGGTTGAATAGCACGAAATGGATGCTTTTATTTTTAAACAGTTTGAAGCATTACAAAATACATATCATAGGCACAGATTAAAGTTACTACAATCATGCACAAATTTATGAACTTGACTCTATGGAAATGGGGAACACACGGCACATCGAAAAAGGGGAAACACATTACGATTTCCCTTAACTCCCTCCCCTATACCTAAACTAAGTTTCGACCTGGGGAACTTGGGATCATGCTCACCACTCTCGAAATCGCGAGAAAGGGGGGTTCGCAGCCTTTTTGGCACCGCTTTCCGTCGTCACGTGGATTTGGAAACTTCTGGCGCAGTCGATATTCTCTCCTCCCTCGAGGCGGTGGGGTAGACCCAGCCTCGATGAGCGCTCGTTAAGGTTGAGATCCACCAAGTCAATTTGGGTTCATGGAGCAGACCCAGATGCAGGCTATGCACTTGGGAGAATCTTGTGGCATCGATCGCCGGTTCTCCAGAGGGTTTCTTCTCCGTCGGCCTGGGTCGTCGATGATCTCCCGACCCCAGTACCCGGGCCACCCTCGTCGTCTTCTCGTCGTGGCCGAGCCTTGTTTGGCTGAACACCGACCACGTTGTCCTTTTACCGAAACCGTCCGTCTTTAAAAAGACGAAAACGTTTTCATCGATCTGCCGAAGTGGAAGAGGCGCCGATCCGGGCACCGTCCGCCCTTCGTTCGTTCCTCGTAGAAGAAAGTTCTTGAAGAAAATGGAAGCCTGAAGTCGCCCAACAAGAAAGCCGTGGCAGTGAAGAAGAAGTTGTTCAAGTAACCCGGAGTCCGAAGTTTTTTAGATGGACTTTCAATCCATAGTTATACTCTTTTGGGACAGTCTTATCTCCCGCCAAATCATAGTCCTGTCTTTGTATTAATTTTGGCGGGCAGAAATCTCTGCAGGGGCGCTTTGTCTTGTAACGGAGCCGGTGATAACTTAAACTGGCCTTCCTGGCCGATAATGTCTGTTAATGTCTTTTGCATTGTCACCGTGGCTCGGTTCGCATATTGATCGGTCCGGACATTTTCCTTGATGGCTGCTAAACGGTTTTTCCTTTGTACGATAAATGGGTATAAGTGTTTTTACATTGTCCGCCCATATCTTGATGGGCCCCATCCTGTACTTATAATCCATTGAATATGTATGCTGTTGCTCTGAGTTTCGGTTCCCAGAGATTGGCTTTCGTGGGCTCACTGTCTTCAATCCACAAGCCTGTCTGGCTTGCAGTAACAGAAATAAAATGGTTCATAAACTGATCACGGGGCCTGGCGGCCATTTTGTATGCCCTTTTATCAAAGGTTTTTCTGTGCAAGCTTACTTTGGTCAATAAACAGTCTTAATTTTATCCAGTTTTCTTGCGTGATTTTTGCTGAAAATTGCGAATCTTACAGGCCCCCCTGTGATACTGATAGCTTGCTTAAAGTATCAATAATCCTTGATGAGCAAATTTTCCCTGATTCCCCACATCCAAACATTCCTGGCACTTAACTATCTATGCCCCTCACGACACATGCAGTTCCCATTTCCGGAGAAAAATGAAAATTACCTCATGCACATTTGGAATCATAGACAGCAAATCTTAAACTATAACACCTTCACCTGTCAGATGGGCAGGGGTTGATACCCTTTTGCGCCATCTGCATGCATCTTTTATTAATCCAAAAAAACTTAAGAACAACTAATAACATGACAATACTTATTTCCTTATAACCCAAAACAATCAAAAAAAAAAAAAAATTTTTTTTTTTTAAATGGAGGGACGCTTAATCTTATACTAGCAGCTTAGAGTGGGGTATCTGCTTCCCCCATCTGCACATAGCGTTCTCTCCATTCTCCTGTGTTCTCGTGCCTCTGGAGGCGTTTGCCTCTTTTGCAATGCACGAAGAGCAAAAATATCACAATCAAAACCTGACATACTACTAGGATATGGGATGCTATTCTAATCCAGGCGGGGACCTCTATGTTGGTGAACAAGTCCCACCATGGTGGGATGGTTATATCCAATATGTCTTTTCCTATCTCTAAAGTCTTCTGCTCCAGTGTATAGAAATGTTTCTGCGAAACTATAACGGCTTTTAAAACCTTGGTGAGGTGTTCGGGAAGAGGGGGAATGACATAACCAAAATGCGCGACAAATCGTTGTAAGTCTGTGAAATTCTCTTTGATAGTGATGTGTACAGTGGAGGGCGCAGGAATGGGAACAATTCGTTGTTGTGCCACTTGAACCTCGGCCCTGGGTTTGAAACAGAAACTGCTATCACCGACCGAACACCACTCGTGTTGTCCATATCGGTACTGAGGCGCTGCAGTGGTGACGCAGTATGTCCCACCCCCGATATATGCTACCTGTGGGGGCACATGGTCCTCTGCCATTGCCTCCATGGTGCAATTCACCGGCTTCGCGCTAGCGGTTCTGAACCCGCACTGTGGTTTCAAAAAGGCATTCAAGTGCTGGGGACACAGGATGATGTGTGCTCCCCGGCTCCGACATCCCGAGAGGTCGGTGCCTGTCATCGTACGCTCCCATCTGATGACGTAAGGCGGGACCACTGCGTAACGAATGTGTGCGCCCCCCTGAATGACTCCAATGTTCTCTACTCTGTATACCGGGGCGGGCTTTGCTGCGGGACCCAACACCGGCATTCTTACTACTATTCCCATAATAGTGTGATTCGAATGTCCGCAGTCCACTGGAACTGGGTATGCTTCTGCGGCTAGTCTGAGCTGGCACGGGCTTAATGCATTCTCAAAAGGGTGGAGCGCTTGCAAGTGCTTGTTGCTGATCCAGGACGGGACCAAACCCTGTTTTAAATCCTCAAGATTACTGCGGCCCTCGCCCAATAACCACGCCCCGTACAGCACACAGGCCTCGTTTTGCGCAGCTTGATCGGACGCATTCCGATCCTCCTTAATGAGTGCATTTACCGTTCTCGCGTGTTTCTCCAGCTCAGCAATTATGTCCTTAAAGTGTAGTGTCATGGCCTGGTCCTCATGCAACTCAGAACCCACGACCTTGTTTTCGTCTGTCAATATGTTCCTTAACTGGGCTTTTAAACCGTTGATCTGTGTCTGCAGTTCCACGTTATCTAGAGCGTTGACAACAGATGTCCCGGTATTAAAAGCAGTGAATATGTCATTTACAGTACCCCTTCTTTGCCTCCCGACTCGATCCAAAACTTCTGGCGGTGTGGTGTATAATTTGTCTCTGTCGATGTCGGCAAAATCAAATTCGTAAAATTGTCTAAACATACTGGTTAACAGGACCTGGTATAATTGTTCCGTTTCTTTGGGACACCACTCCGGCAATCTTACCTCAGTGAGATTTAAAATCACTGAGGCCACCGCGTAGTGTACCCCTTGGTACAGCACCTGACCGGTGGGTACCAATACTAAACCGTTCCCGGGTCCCCTGGTGGTGGTTGGGCACCCTCCTTTCTGGGCTAGTGCTACCGGAAGCGTGGGCAGGGGCTTGCGTGGGCGGGTGATGAGTTCAGTGGCGTTCACCGGAATAGGGGAGTATGGGGCTCCGCACGCTCGAGTGCTAACATCCCATCTCATCCCCTTCCCTTCATCCTGCCACTGCCTCTGGAAGAAGATGGACACGCCCTTGGGGCAGACGCGTCTCGAACCCCACATACAGACATATATTCCCTCATCCGGTTCCCACCATTTGTCCCAACACACACGTAATTGTCCGTGAGTTCCCGTAATAGTCCGATGGGTATTATTACCCAGTCGCTCCCACTCGACCGTAGAGTTTCTCATGTCCTTTCCCAGCTTTCGTAGCCACCACCATCGCCTTGGTGGTACGTTCCCATTGCACACCAGACAAATCCTCTTTCCCACGGTGACGCTGACTCTGGGCGCTAGGATCCTCACTCGAGGGCACGTTAATGAAGTCTCTTGGTAGGCAAAACCGAAATTGCTGGAATATTCCGTAGAATTCGTTCCCAGCCAACCTGGCCATCTCCCTTGGTGGAAGTAGGTGGCGGTTTCCTCTACCTCTCGCTCCCCCGTCCCATCCGTTGCGATGGGGGCCGTGTCCCCGGAGCACCCGAAAATGATGACGTCCTTGGTGCGGCCTCGGTAGGCCCACCCGCACCCGATCGCCATGAACGCGACGACAATCCTTTCCATCGTATCCCAGGTTTCTGTAACCAACAAAATGATGTAGCCGGGCTCCCGATAGGTGCTGGCCTAAATTAATTGGACGCGCGGGTTCCTGGACCCCGCTCCCTAACAAACACACATACCGGGCAGACTTCAAAATTGTACTCTTAACACCATATACTTTACATTCCTTAAACTATGACCATAATTACCTATCTTAACTTATGTACAGCGCCGCCCTCCGTGGGGCGGCTTTCCGAATCCCTGTGAGGTCTGTCGTGTGCCACACCCTGCGGTGGGGCTGCATTGATCTTTGGCCTTGATCCCCCGCAGCCTGTCGCTGCTGAACGGGGATCATGTCTTCCTGGGGCTGCTTTAAACCGTGGTTGGGGAGGATGGGGAGAATCTGGCCAAAATTTTCTGGGCTGGGGCGCTCGAGCTGACCTACGAGGGGCTGCTTTGGGTTGGGCTCCCGGGGCCGATGGACCTGGGGTCGTGACTGTTACCGTCACAGCCTGTGGTTCCTCCACAGCTGCCAGCTCCAGCTCCCCTTCCTCAGGCTCCGCCCCCCCGGGGTCGGGATCTGTGGCTTCCGACTCCACCTCACCTGTCCCTACAGGTAACGAGTCTTCACCCCCACTCCCTACCTCCCCCAAGCTTGAGTCGAGGGCGGGACTGCCGTCCTCTGACTCTTCCTCCTCCGTGATTGGGTCTAAAGCGAGGTTGAGCTGTTCGGGCTCTCCCCTGCCTAAATCCCATTCAAAAGATGAGACCTCCCACTCCAATGGGATGGCCTCTCCCTTCACGCAGGCTACTGCTCCAGCCTGTGTGGTCTGTGACTCTGTTACAGGCTGAGGATCTTTGTTCTCAGACCTGGTCCCCTTTGGTGGCCCTGGTGTACCCGGTTTAAACAGTTTACACTGGTTGATGTGAAACCATTTGGTACGTCGGGGCGTCTTCACTGCATAAACCATGGGGCTGGCTTTGTCTACAATGCTGTATGGCCCCATGTACAGTGGTTCAAAACTCCCTACCCTGGCGTAGTTTCGGACCATGACCTGGTCCCCGACTACCCACTCTTGTTGTTTCCGAGGTTCCAACAACAGTTTATTTCCCTGGTGCTGTCTTCCCATGTTCCCAGCCGCCTGCCCATAAATCTGTCTCAGGCGCTCCAAGAGGGTTTGGGCGAATTTGTCCCGTTTCACCTCTCGGAGCTGGCCCTCAGTGAGCACCGGGGCTAGCACATGGGTGGGTGTTCGCATGATCCTTCCAGTCATTAACTCGTGCGGGGAATACCCCGTGCTTTTGGACTGGCTGGCTCGGATCCCCATGAGGACTAAAGGCAGGACCTCCGCCCATTTCTGGGGCGAGCCCATTGTCTCTTTCCTCAGCTTTTCCTTGAGGGTCCGATTCATACGCTCAACAATCCCGGATGACTGGGGATTGTATGCTACGTGCCACTTTCCCTCAATGCCCAAGAGCCTGAGGGCGTTCTGCATTACTTGACCGGTGAACTGACTCCCTTGGTCGGACTCTACAAAACGGGGGAGTCCCCACCGTGAGAACACTTCCCGAATCAAGATCTTAGCAGTACCCAGTGCCGTAGCTGTTCTGCACGGGAAGGCTTCTACCCATTTGGTGAACACATCTACCAGGACAAGGCAGTACTTATAGCCTCCCTGGGCGGCGGGCAGGGGCCCTATGTAGTCGACCTGAATCGACTGCCATGGTCCCTCTACCCTCCTGATGTGCCCCATGGGCACCTTCCTTTTGTGGGGGTCTGGGTTGTTAGCAGCACACACAAGACAGCTTGCGCAGAACTCGCGGACATCGTCCCGAAGTCCCGGCCACCATCCCGCCTGTTCCACCCGTTGCCAGGTGACCTCAGGTCCGGGGTGTCCCGCTCCTGGACCCTCGTGGGCCAATTGCAGGAATTCCCTTCAGTGCTGCTGCGGCACAACCCACTGCTCCTTTCGGAACAGCATACCTTCCTTGACTGTGAGGGCTGCCGTACTGTACGGACCTTCTACCTGTTTGCCCTCTGTGATGGCTTTTAGGACTGCTTTTAGGGCGGGATCCAGGGTTTGGACGGTCTTTAGGTCTGGGGGCGGTGTCACCCCTGTGTTCCCGGGAATTCCCTCCCTGCCTTGGATCGCCGCCACGGGTCCGGGTTCGTATGGGTCCCAGAGAATGCCGCTGCGGGCACCCTCCCTGGCTAGCGCATCCGCCTGCTGGTTGCCCTGACTGCGGGGTTCTGTAATGGAGTGAGCCTTCACCTTATGGATGAACACCTCTCCTTTCTCCCCCACAGCTGCTAGGATCTTCTCCAGCAAGGGCTTAACTGTTAAAGGCCGCCCGTCCGCGGAGGTGTACCCGCGTCGGGACCAGATGGCGAGGTACTCCGTACACGAATTGCACGTGAACATGCTGTCTGAGCAAATCGTGTATGGGGTTGGGAAAATCTCGGGGTGGGTAACCACGTACGCCACCGCGGACAGTTCAGCCTGCTGCGCGCTCATAGTGCTGGGGAGCTTAATTGCCAGGGCAATGTTTGCCGCAGGGTCATAAACTCCACACCCTGTGAGTCGCTTGCCGTCAGCTACAGTGCTAGAACCGTCTACGTAGATCTCGCGGCCCGTGGGATGTATCCCGGCCCGTAAACCTATGTTAACTTCCCATACCCCTTCTACGGAACATTGATGGGCTGTCCCGGGATATGCCATATTGGCTGCGAGCCTTGGCGCGCAGAGGCCTTTAACTTTGAGATCCATCTGGGAAAGGAGGAGGGTCCAGCGCGCAATCCGAGCGCTGCTTACGGTCCCATCCTTAATCCTCCCGTCCAGAAGCATCTTCGTGGGGGTGTGATGGGTGAGGAGCGTAATGGGAGAGGTCCCTGTGAAGATCACTGATCTGTTCACAGCCCAATGCGTGGCCAGGAGATGCCGTTCGCAATTGGAGAAACTCCTCTCCACATCCGTGAGCACCCTGGAGGAATAAACTACTGGTCTTAGCTTGCCGTGCCGCTCTTGGAGCAGTACTGCGCTCAGGCTGTCCCCACTAGCGGCTACCTCCAGAAAGAACTCCTCTCCCCCATCTATGGCCCCTAGGGCTGGCGCGGTCTGCAGATCTCTTTTCAACTTCTCGAATGCTGCCTGGCACCCCTCGTCCCAAGACCACTCGACTCCCTTGTGTAAGAGTCGAAGTAGCGGGGCCGCTGTGGCAGCATAGTCCTCGATGAAATCTCTGCAGTACCCGGTCAATCCCAAAAAGGACCTTACACCCGTTACTGTGTTGGGAATCGGCAGATCTTGTATAGATTCCCGTCTGGCCTTATCTATGGCTCTTTCCCCAGCGCGGATGGCCAGACCCAGGAATTTAACTTCCTGCTGGCCGATCTGCGCTTTCTTTGGGTTTACTTTGAAACCCTTCCTTTCTAACAGTTCCAACAATTCGGCTAACAGTGGGCCGTGCTGCTCCCTTGTATCTGTGAACAGGAGTAAGTCGTCCACATACTGCACTATCTGGTTGGGCTGGCTGAACTCTTTCAAACTCCCCGCCATACACTGATGGAAAATGCTGGGGCTGTTGTGAAAACCCTGTGGTAAGCAGTTCCAGGTGTACTGTTGCCCTTTGAAAGTAAAGGCAAACTTGTACTGGTCCTCCCGCCGCAGCGGAATGGACCAAAAACCGTTCGAGATGTCCAGCACCGTGAATGTGGTCGCCGATGCTGGAATACTCCCTATTAAGTCTGCAACTGCTGCTACCGTGGGCGCGCAGGCTGGGATATTACTATTGAGGACTCTATAGTCCACCGTGGCTCTCCACGAATTGTCCGGTTTCTTTACCGGCCATAATGGGGAGTTCACGTGGGTGGCTATCGTCCTCAATACGCCCTGCTGTACCAATGAAGATATTGCTGTCTCCATGTCGGGTTCTGCCTCCTTGGGGAAATTATACTGCTTTTGGGGTCGGATCATGGGGTCCCCGTCTACGCTGACTTCGAACCCAGTGACTCTCCCGCAGTCGTGCTTGTGGGTGGCGAACGCGGTCAGATTTTCTGACACACGCGCCTGCAAGTCCGTTGGGACGTTTGTTATCATGAGCTCGAGATCGTAACCTCCTGATGGCTTCATAGTGCACAGGGCCCCCTTTTCTTCCTTCCCCGGGATTACGACTACCTTACCTAAACCGCCCTCGGCTCCCCAGAGACAGTGATTTCTCAGGTCCACGAGGATCCCGTGTTCCACCAAGAAATCAGCCCCGAGGATGCCTTCCCCCCCCCCCTCTTTCCACTTCAATAGGATGCACGTCCATGTGGTGTGGAGCGCTCCCAACTGAATGAAGAGCGGGAGGGAGTGCGCGCCAGCCTGTGCTCTACCCGTGAAACCCGCTACTAAATATGGAGCCTGGGCGGACAGAGGTGAGGCAAAAGGTTTGTCCGTGTGGATCAAGGTACACGAAGCTCCCGTATCCAACAGGTAACTACCCCTTTGTTTCTCCACCTCCATCTCCACCACAGGTCTTCTCCAAGCGTCATAGCGGAGCGGACACAAGTAGATGGGCTGCGCGGGCGTCAGTCATTTAGGTGTTTCGGCTGGGGTCTCGGGGGCGATAGGGCTGTTAGCAACCGCTACCTTCCCTGCCAGGTCATCAGAGACCGCATAGTCTCCAAGACTGACTCGATCGCAGCGGGGTCCACAACCGCACCACCCCCTTCATTCGGGGCAAAAGCTACGGTTGGGTTCTGGACTGGTGTTGGGGCAGCGGCCTGCACTTGTGGTTGTGCTGGTGTTGGGGAAACTCTCGGGCCATTGGCGACTCGGGCTTGGGCTCGATCTTGGGCTGCGGCGAACTCTCTCTCCCTCTTATCCTTCCAAGGATTCCTACAGTCCTTGCGCCAATGACCCTCCTTCCCACACCCGTAACAACTGCTATTTGCTTGGGGATGGCGATTTCCCTCCTGACGCCATTCCTTTTTAGCAGAGGCTGCGGGTCTCACCTCATGCACCTTTCCTTTCACAACAGGCGTTTTCTTGCCCTTGTTGTTTCTATAACTGATCGTGAGCTGATCTAGTACTACTTCCTCCGTGGAGCGGGCGTTAGTGGGGTCAAACCATGCTTTGGCCTGTTCCTTCACTACTGGCAGGCAACCTGCTACCAGGCACCGAAGCCAGTGAGCCCTTTGTTCGCCATCCAGCCCGGCCCGGGCCGGCCCGCCCGGGCAGCTGCGCCGATACACTGGCCACAACCTGTCGGCGAAAACCCGTGGGGGTTCTCCCTCTAGCTGCACTGTCTTTTCTAAACGGAGGAACGGAGTTCCGTCCCCCTCTCCCATGATCTCCAGAATCTCATCCCGTAGCAACTCATAGTCCCTGTGCCCTCTCTTGCTCTCGTCAGGGAGACACTGGAGGAGCGAACTGTCCAGGGAGAACAGCAGCATTCTAGACTGTTCAACCCCGTCGCAGTCATTGACTGCTGCGGTCTGCTCCACGTCCCTGAAATGCACGGAGGGATCTCCTGACTCGGAGAGTTTTGGGATGTGACTTATCATCTCTCTTAGCTGTCGTGCGCTATGAGGCATTATGATCTGACTCTCAAGGGGTCCGTCATCGCCATTTTCTTCATTTGGACCGATCCTCCGGTGTCTCGTTGGACACATTGGCGCCGACCCCGACTCTACTGTCTGGGGTTGCTCTACCTCAGGGCTCTTTTCCTCTACCGTCTCCGTCTCCTGTCCCGGAGTCCAAGACTCCTCATAGGCAGGAGGCGCAGAGGGTTCGGGGGTTGGTACCCCAACTGCCTCTTGTGGAATCGGTCTTTTGGATTCCTTGGCTAGCAACAGCTGACTCGCTGGTGGATTTATGAGACACACCAACCCGTTTGCCTTCGCTAGGGCCTTTCTCAGGTCCTCTAGCTCCCGGCGGCAAGTGCTGTGGTCGGTGTTCTCAGATCTATCCTCCATGGCCATTTTATATGCTGCCCTGGCTCCCAGGAGCTTTTCCTCTTGGGCATCTACTTGTTTGGCTAGACGGGAACACCTCTCTCTCATTCTACCTTCACTGGCCTTGGCCTCCACGACCTGACATTTTAAATATTCTACCCGGGTTTCGTGGCAGCGAATTACAGAGCGGCGTTCCTGGTTCAGCGCGTCAAGCGATTCAATCAGTTTTTGACCTCCCGCAACCTTTTCCTCCACGCCTTTAAGCAAGCCGTTGATCTGGACTGTCTGTGCTGCAACTACCTGGTCCAAAAGCTGGACTTGCTTCTTGTAGCACATCAGCCAGACCGCCTTTTCTACAGATTTCTTATGCTCTCTACCCGCTGTCCACTTGATGGCTGCGTCTAGCGGGCGCCTATCCCTTAGTAGATCAGATATCCATTGTTTTGTGAGGTTGACTTTTCCGAAAACATAATCTGCTATTCTTTCATCCATCACATTTCGTCTATTCAGATCTTGATCTAACACACTACTTTCCTGCTGCCAAGGTCCTGCCGCGGTCGCCATTTCTGTAGGGGGTTTCTCTTGCTCTTTCTGGTCTCCTGCCAGGCTTCGTGCAATAATTACCCTTGAGTGGTTCGACCCACTCCCCCCTACGGTTCTAGACCTTGGACTTAGGTGCAGAGAACAGTAGTGCAGAGAAAGAACTCAATAGACCAGGTTGAATAGCACGAAATGGATGCTTTTATTTTTAAACAGTTTGAAGCATTACAAAATACATATCATAGGCACAGATTAAAGTTACTACAATCATGCACAAATTTATGAACTTGACTCTATGGAAATGGGGAACACACGGCACATCGAAAAAGGGGAAACACATTACGATTTCCCTTAACTCCCTCCCCTATACCTAAACTAAGTTTCGACCTGGGGAACTTGGGATCATGCTCACCACTCTCGAAATCGCGAGAAAGGGGGGTTCGCAGCCTTTTTGGCACCGCTTTCCGTCGTCACGTGGATTTGGAAACTTCTGGCGCAGTCGATATTCTCTCCTCCCTCGAGGCGGTGGGGTAGACCCAGCCTCGATGAGCGCTCGTTAAGGTTGAGATCCACCAAGTCAATTTGGGTTCATGGAGCAGACCCAGATGCAGGCTATGCACTTGGGAGAATCTTGTGGCATCGATCGCCGGTTCTCCAGAGGGTTTCTTCTCCGTCGGCCTGGGTCATCGATGATCTCCCGACCCCAGTACCCGGGCCACCCTCGTCGTCTTCTCGTCGTGGCCGAGCCTTGTTTGGCTGAACACCGACCACGTTGTCCTTTTACCGAAACCGTCCGTCTTTAAAAAGACGAAAACGTTTTCATCGATCTGCCGAAGTGGAAGAGGCGCCGATCCGGGCACCGTCCGCCCTTCGTTCGTTCCTCGTAGAAGAAAGTTCTTGAAGAAAATGGAAGCCTGAAGTCGCCCAACAAGAAAGCCGTGGCAGTGAAGAAGAAGTTGTTCAAGTAACCCGGAGTCCGAAGTTTTTTAGATGGACTTTCAATCCATAGTTATACTCTTTTGGGACAGTCTTATCTCCCGCCAAATCATAGTCCTGTCTTTGTATTAATTTTGGCGGGCAGAAATCTCTGCAGGGGCGCTTTGTCTTGTAACGGAGCCGGTGATAACTTAAACTGGCCTTCCTGGCCGATAATGTCTTTCAATGTCTTTTGCATTGTCACCGTGGCTCGGTTCGCATATTGATCGGTCCGGACATTTTCCTTGATGGCTGCTAAACGGTTTTTCCTTTGTACGATAAATGGGTATAAGTGTTTTTACATTGTCCGCCCATATCTTGATGGGCCCCATCCTGTACTTATAATCCATTGAATATGTATGCTGTTGCTCTGAGTTTCGGTTCCCAGAGATTGGCTTTCGTGGGCTCACTGTCTTCAATCCACAAGCCTGTCTGGCTTGCAGTAACAGAAATAAAATGGTTCATAAACTGATCACGGGGCCTGGCGGCCATTTTGTATGCCCTTTTATCAAAGGTTTTTCTGTGCAAGCTTACTTTGGTCAATAAACAGTCTTAATTTTATCCAGTTTTCTTGCGTGATTTTTGCTGAAAATTGCGAATCTTACAGTGGTCTCCCACAGTCGGGAGTGAGGGTCCGATGTGATGGGGGAGGGAGGGGCGACTGGTCTCCCACAGTCGGGAGTGAGGCTCCGATGTTATGGGGAGGGTCGAGTGGTCTCCCACAGTCGGGAGTGAGTGTCCGATGTGATGGGGAGGGAATGGGCGCGTGCTCTCGCACAGTCGGGAGTGAGGGTCTGATGTGATGGGGGAGGGAGGGGCGAGGGGTCTCCCACAGCCGGGAGTGAGGATTCGATGTGATGGGGGAGGGAGGGGCGAGTGGTCTCCCACAGTCGGGAGTGAGGATTCAATGTGATGGGGAGGGAGGGGCGAGTGGTCTCCCACAGTCGGGAGTGAGGGTCCGATGTGATGGGGAGGGAGGGACGAGTGGTTTCCCACAGTCGGGAGTGAGGGTCCGATGTGATGGGGGAGGGAGGGGCGAGTGGCCTCGCTCAGTCGGGAGTGAGTATCCGATGTGATGGGGAGGGAGGGGCGAGTGGTCTCCCACAGTCGGGAGTGAGTATCCGATGTGATGGGGAGGGAATGGGCGAGTGGTCTCGCACAGTCGGGAGTGAAGGTCCGATGTAATGGGAGAGGGAGGGGCGAGTGGTCTCGCACAGTCGGGAGTGAGGGTCCGATGTGATTCGAGAGGGAGGGGCGAGTGGTCTCCCACAGTCGGGACTGAGGGTCCGATGTGATGTGGACGGGCGAGTGGTCTCCCACAGTCGGGAGTGAGGGTCCGAAGTGATGGGGAGGGAGGGGCGAGTGGGCTCCAACAGTCGGGAGTGAGGGTCCGAAGTGATGGGGAGGGAGGGGCGAGTGGTCCCGCACTGTCGGGAGTGAGGGTCCGATGTGATGGGGAGGTGCGAGTGGTCTCCCACAGTCGGGAGTGAGGGTCCGATGTGATGGGGGAGGGAGGGGCGAGGGGTCTCCCACAGTCGGGAGTGAGGGTCCGATGTGATGGGGAGGGAGGGGCGAGGGGTCTCCCACAGTCGGGAGGGAGGGTCCGATGTGATGGGGAGGGTCGAGTGGTCTCTCACAGTCGGGAGGGAGGGGCGCGTGGTCTCCCACAGTCGGGAGGGAGGGTCCGATGTGATGCGGTAGGGGCGAGTGGTCTCCCACAGTCGAGAGTGAGGGTCCGATGTGATGCGGGAGGGAGGGGCGAGCGGTCTCCCACAGTCGGGAATGAGGGTCCGATGTGATGGGGGAGGGAGGGGCGAGTGGTCTCCCACAGTCGGGAGTGAGGGTCCGATGTGATGGGGGAGGGAGGGGCGAGTGGTCTCCCACAGTCGGGAGTGAGGGTCCGATGTGATGAGGAGGGAGGGGCGCGTGGTCTCCCACAGTCGGGAGGGAGGGTCCGATGTGATGCGGTAGGGGCGAGTGGTCTCCCACAGTCGAGAGTGAGGGTCCGATGTGATGGGGGAGGGAGGGGCGAGCGGTCTCCCACAGTCGGGAATGAGGGTCCGATGTGATGGGGGATGGAGGGGCGAGTGGTCTCCCACAGTCGGGAGTGAGGGTCCGATGTGATGGGGGAGGGAGGGGCGAGTGGTCTCCCACAGTCGGGAGTGAGGGTCCGATGTGATGAGGAGAGAGGGGCGAGTGGTCTCCCACAGTCGGGAGTGAGGTTCCGATGTGATGGGCAGGGAGGGGCGAGTGGTCTCGCACAGTTGGGAGTGAGGGTCCGATGTGATGGGGAGGGGCGAGTGGTCTCGCACAATCGGGAGTGAGGGTCAGATGTGTTGGGGGACGGAGGGGCGAGTGGTCTCCCACAGTTGGGAGCGAGGGTCCGATGTGATAGGGGAGGGAGGGGCGAGTGGTCTCCCACAGTCGGTAGTGAGGGTCCGATGTGATGGGATGGGGGAGGGGCGAGTGGTCTCCCCACAGTCGGGAGTGAGGGTCCGATGTGATGGGGAGGGAGGGGCGAGTGGTCTCCCACAGTCGGGAGTGAGGGTCCGATGTGATGGGGAGGGAGTGGCGAGTGGTCTCCCACAGTCGGGAGTGAGGGTCCGATGTGATGGGGAGGGGCGAGTGGTCTCCCACAGTCGGGAGTGAGGGTCCGATGTGATGGGGGAGGGAGGGGCGAGGGGCCTCCCACAGTCGGGAGTGAGGGTCCGATGTGATGGGGAGGGAGGGGCGAGGGGTCTCCCACAGTCGGGAGGGAGGGTCCGATGTGATGGGGAGGGGCGAGTGGTCTCTCACAGTCGGGAGGGAGGGGCGCGTGGTCTCCCACAGTCGGGAGGGAGGGTCCGATGTGATGCGGTAGGGGCGAGTGGTCTCCCACAGTCGAGAGTGAGGGTCCGATGTGATGGGGGAGGGAGGGGCGAGCGGTCTCCCACAGTCGGGAGTGAGGGTCCGATGTGATGGGGGAGGGAGGGGCGAGTGGTCTCCCACAGTCGGGAGTGAGGGTCCGATGTGATGGGCAGGGAGGGGCGAGTGGTCTCGCACAGTCGGGAGTGAGGGTCCGATGTGATGGGGAGGGGCGAGTGGTCTCGCACAATCGGGAGTGAGGGTCAGATGTGTTGGGGGACGGAGGGGCGAGTGGTCTCCCACAGTTGGGAGCGAGGGTCCGATGTGATAGGGGAGGGAGGGGCGAGTGGTCTCCCACAGTCGGTAGTGAGGGTCCGATGTGATGGGATGGGGGAGGGGCGAGTGGTCTCCCCACAGTCGGGAGTGAGGGTCCGATGTGATGGGGAGGGAGGGGCGAGTGGTCTCCCACAGTCGGGAGTGAGGGTCCGATGTGATGGGGAGGGAGTGGCGAGTGGTCTCCCACAGTCGGGAGTGAGGGTCCGATGTGATGGGGAGGGGCGAGTGGTCTCCCACAGTCGGGAGTGAGGGTCCAATGTGATGGGGAGGGGAGAGTGGTCTCGCACAGTCGGGAGTGAGGGTCCGATGTGATGGGGAGCGGCGAGTGGTCTCCCACAGTCGGGAGTGAGGGTCCGATGTGATGGGGAGGGAGGGGAGAGTGGTCTCCCACAGTCGGGAGTGAGGGTCCGTGGGGTAGGTAGTGGCGAGTGGGCTCCCCACATTCGGGAGTGAGGATCCGATGTGATGGGGAGGGGAGAGTGGTCTCGCACAGTCGGGAGTGAGGGTCCGATGTGATGGGGAGGGGAGAGTGGTCTCGCACAGTCGGGAGTGAGGGTCCGATGTGATGGGGAGGGGAGAGTGGTCTCACACAGTCGGGAGTGAGGGTCCGATGTGATGGGGAGGGGCGAGTGGTCTCCCACAGACGGGAGTGAGGGTCCGATGTGATGGGGAGGGAGGGGCGAGTGGTCTCCCACAGTCGGGAGTGAGGATCCGATGTGATGGGGGAGGGAGGGGCGAGTGGTCTCCCACAGTCGGGAGTGAGGGTCCGATGTGATGGGGAGGGAGGGGCGAGTGGTCTCCCACAGTCGGGAGTGAGGGTCCGATGTGATGGGGGAGGGAGGGGCGAATGGTCTCCCACAGTCAGGAGTGAGGGTCCGATGTGATGGGGAGGAAGGGGCGAGTGGTCTCCCACAGTCGGGAGTGAGGGTCCGATGTGATGGGGAGGGAGGGGCGAGTGGTCTCCCACAGTTGGGAGTGAGGGTCCGATGTGATGGGGGAGGGAGGGGCGAATGGTCTCCCACAGTCGGGAGTGAGGCTCCGATGTGATGGGGAGGGGCGAGTGGTCTCCCACAGTCGGGAGTGAGGGTCCGATGTGATGGGGAGTGAGGGGCGAGTGGTCTCCCACAGTTGGGAGTGAGGGTCCGATGTGATGGGGGAGGGAGGGGCGAATGGTCTCCCACAGTCGGGAGTGAGGCTCCGATGTGATGGGGAGGGGCGAGTGGTCCCCCACAGTCGGGAGTGAGGGTCCGATGCGATGGGGGAGGGAGGGGCGAATGGTCTCCCACAGTCAGGAGTGAGGCTCCGATGTGATGGGGAGGGTCGAGTGGTCTCCCACAGTCGGGAGTGAGTGTCCGATGTGATGGGGGAGGGAATGGGCGAGTGGTCTCGCACAGTCGGGAGTGAGGGTCCGATGTGATGGGGAGGGAGGGGCGACTGGTCTCCCGCAGTCGGGAGTGAGGGTCCGATGTGATGGGGGAGGGAGGGGCGAGTGGTCTCGCACAGTCGGGAGTGAGGGTCCGAAGTGATGGGGAGGGCCGAGTGATCCCGCACTGTCGGGAGTGAGGGTCCGATGTGATGAGGAGGGGCGAGTGATCCCGCACAATCGGGAGTGAGGGTCCGATGTGATGGGGAGGGAGGGGCGAGTGGTTTCCCACAGTCGGGAGTGAGGGTCCGATGTGATGGGGGTGGGAGGGGCGAGTGGTCTCGCACAGTCGGGAGTGAGGGTCCGATGTGATGGGGAAGGAGGGGCGAGTGGTCCCGCACAGTCAGGAGTGAGGGTCCGATGTGATGGGGGAGGGAGGGGCGAGTGGTCTCGCACAGTCGGGAGTGAGGATTCGATGTGATAGGGGAGGGAGGGGTGAGTGGTCTCCCCACAGTCGGCAGTGAGGGTCCGATGTGATGGGGAGGGGCGAGTGGTCTCCCACAGTCGGGAGTGAGGGTCCGATGTGATGGGGGAGGGAGGGGCGAGTGGTCTCGCACAGTCGGGAGTGAGGGTCCGATGTGATGGGGAAGGAGGGGCGAGTGGTCCCGCACAGTCAGGAGTGCGGGTCCGATGTGATGGGGGACGGAGGGGCGAGTGGTCTCGCACAGTCGGGAGTGAGGATTCGATGTGATAGGGGAGGGAGGGGGTGAGTGGTCTCCCCACAGTCGGCAGTGAGGGTCCGATGTGATGGGGAGGGGCGAGTGGTCTCACACAGTCTGGAGTGAGGGTCCGATGTGATGGGGGAGGGAGGGGCGAGGGGTCTCCCACAGTCGGGAGTGAGGGTCCGATGTGAAGTGGAGGGGCGAGTGGTCTCCCACAGTCGGGAGTGAGAGTCCGATGTGATGGGAGGGGCGAGTGGTCTCCCACAGTCGGGAGTGAGGGTCCGATGTGATGGGGAGGGGCAAGTGGTCTCCCACACTCGGGAGTGAGTGTCCGATGTGACGGGGAGGGGCGAGTGGTCTCCCACAGTCGGGAGTGAGGGTCCGATGTGATGGGGAGGGAGGGGCGAGTGGACTCCCACAGTCGGGAGTGAGGGTCCGATGTGATGGGGAGGGGCGAGTGGTCTCCCACAGTCGGGAGTGAGGGTCCGATGTGATAGGTGAGGGAGGGGCGAGTGGTCTCCCCACAGTCGGGAGTGAGGGTCCGATGTGATGGGGGAGGGAGGGGTGAGTGGTCTCCCCACAGTCGGGAGTGAGGGTCCGATGTGATGGGGAGGGAGGGGCGACTGGTCTCCCCTCAGTCGGGAGTGAGGGTCCGATGTGATGGGGGAGGGAGGGGTGAGTGGTCTCCCCACAGTCGGGAGTGAGGGTCCGATGTGATGGGGAGGGAGGGGCGACTGGTATCCCCTCAGTCGGGAGTGAGGGTCCGATGTGATGGGGGAGATGGGGCGAGTGGTCTCCCACAGTCGGGAGTGAGGGTCCGATGTGATGCGGAGGGAGGGGCGAATGGTCTCCCACAGTCGGGAGTGAGGCTCTGATGTGATGGGGGAGGGAGGGGCGAGTGGTCTCCCACAGTCGGGAGTGAGGGTCCGATGTGATGGAGAGGGAGGGGTGAGTGGTCTCCCACAGTCGGGAGTGAGGGTCCGATGTGATGGGGGAGGGAGGGGCGACTGGTCTCCCACAGTCGGGAGTGAGGCTCCGATGTTATGGGGAGGGTCGAGTAGTCTCCCACAGTCGGGAGTGAGTGTCCGATGTGATGGGGAGGGAATGGGCGCGTGCTCTCGCACAGTCGGGAGTGAGGGTCTGATGTGATGGGGGAGGGAGGGGCGAGTGGTCTCCCACAGCCGGGAGTGAAGATTCGATGTGATGGGGAGGGAGGGACGAGTGGTTTCCCACAGTCGGGAGTGAGGGTCCGATGTGATGGGGGAGGGAGGGGCGAGTGGCCTCGCTCAGTCGGGAGTGAGTATCCGATGTGATGGGGGAGGGAGGGGCGAGTGGTCTCGCACAGTCGGGAGTGAAGGTCCGATGTAATGGGAGAGGGAGGGGCGAGTGGTCTCCCACAGTCGGGACTGAGGGTCCGATGTGATG
This sequence comes from Somniosus microcephalus, assembly GCF_052327205.1. Classification (NCBI taxonomy): domain Eukaryota; kingdom Metazoa; phylum Chordata; class Chondrichthyes; order Squaliformes; family Somniosidae; genus Somniosus; species Somniosus microcephalus. Next base: position 78,139,906 of record NW_028225179.1, read on the forward strand.
TGGAGGGGCGAGTGGTCTCCCACAGTCGGGAGTGAGGGTCCGAAGTGATGGGGAGGGAGGGGCGAGGGGTCTCCCACAGTCGGGAGTGAGGGTCCGAAGTGATGGGGAGGTGCGAGTGGTCTCCCACAGTCGGGAGTGAGGGTCCGATGTGATGGGGGAGGGAGGGGCGAGGGGTCTCCCACAGTCGGGAGTGAGGGTCCGATGTGATGGGGAGGGAGGGGCGAGGGGTCTCCCACAGTCGGGAGGGAGGGTCCGATGTGATGGGGAGGGGCGAGTGGTCTCTCACAGTCGGGAGGGAGGGGCGCCTGGTCTCCCACAGTCGGGAGGGAGGGTCCGATGTGATGGGGGAGGGGCGAGTGGTCTCCCACAGTCGAGAGTGAGGGTCCGATGTGATGGGGGAGGGAGGGGCGAGCGGTCTCCCACAGTCGGGAATAAGGGTCCGATGTGATGGGGGATGGAGGGGCGAGTGGTCTCCCACAGTCGGGAGTGAGGGTCCGATGTGATGGGGGAGGGAGGGGCGAGTGGTCTCCCACAGTCGGGAGTGAGGGTCCGATGTGATGGGGGAGGGAGGGGCGTGTGGTCTCCACAGTCGGGAGTGAGGGTCCGATGTGATGAGGAGGGAGGGGCGAGTGGTCTCCCACAGTCGGGAGTGAGGGTCCGATGTGATGGGCAGGGAGGGGCGAGTGGTCTCGCACAGTCGGGAGTGAGGGTCCGATGTGATGGGGGAGGGAGGGGCGAGCGGTCTCCCACAGTCGGGAGTGAGGATCCGATGTGATGGGGGATGGAGGGGCGAGTGGTCTTCCACAGTCGGGAGTGAGGGTCCGATGTGATGGGGGAGGGAGGGGCGTGTGGTCTCCCACAGTCGGGAGTGAGGGTCCGATGTGATGAGGAGGGAGGGGCGAGTGGTCTCCCACAGTCGGGAGTGAGGGTCCGATGTGATGGGCAGGGAGGGGCGAGTGGTCTCCCCACAGTCGGGAGTGAGGTTCCGATGTGATGAGGAGGGAGGGGCGTGTGGTCTCCCACAGTCGGGAGTGAGGTTCCGATGTGATGAGGAGGGAGGGGCGAGTGGTCTCGCACAGTCGGGAGTGAGGGTCCGATGTGATGGGGAGGGGCGAGTGATCTCGCACAATCGGGAGTGAGGGTCAGATGTGTTGGGGGACGGAGGGGCGAGTGGTCTCCCACAGTTGGGAGCGAGGGTCCGATGTGATAGGGGAGGGAGGGGCGAGTGGTCTCCCACAGTCGGTAGTGAGGGTCCGATGTGATGGATGGGGGAGGGGCGAGTGGTCTCCCCACAGTCGGGAGTGAGGGTCCGATGTGATGGGGAGGGAGGGGCGAGTGGTCTCCCACAGTCGGGAGTGAGGGTCCGATGTGATGGGGAGGGAGTGGCGAGTGGTCTCCCACAGTCGGGAGTGAGGGTCCGATGTGATGGGGAGGGGCGAGTGGTCTCCCACAGTCGGGAGTCAGGGTCCAATGTGATGGGGAGGGGAGAGTGGTCTCGCACAGTCGGGAGTGAGGGTCCGATGTGATGGGGAGGGGCGAGTGGTCTCCCACAGTCGGGAGTGAGGGTCCGATGTGATGGGGAGGGAGGGGCGAGTGGTCTCCCACAGTCGGGAGTGAGGGTCCGTGGGGTAGGTAGGGGCGAGTGGGCTCCCCACATTCGGGAGTGAGGATCCGATGTGATGGGGAGGGGAGAGTGGTCTCGCACAGTCGGGAGTGAGGGTCCGATGTGATGGGGAGGGGCGAGTGGTCTCGCACAGTCGGGAGTGAGGGTCCGAAGTGATGGGGAGGGCCGAGTGGTCCCGCACTGTCGGGAGTGAGGGTCCGATGTTATGGGGAGGGGCGAGTGGACTCCCACAGTCGGGAGTGAGAGTCCAATGTGATGGGAGGGGCGAGTGGTCTCCCACAGTCGGGAGTGAGGGTCCGATGTGATGGGGGAGGGGCGAGTGGTCTCACACAGTCTGGAGTGAGGGTCCGATGTGATGGGGAGGGGCGAGTGGTCTCACACAGTCTGGAGTGAGGGTCCGATGTGATGGGGGAGGGAGGGGCGAGGGGTCTCCCACAGTCGGGAGTGAGGGTCCGATGTGAAGTGGGGGGGCGAGTGGTCTCCCACAGTCGGGACTGAGAGTCCGATGTGATGGGAGGGGCGAGTGGTCTCCCACAGTCGGGAGTGAGGGTCCGATGTAATGGGAGAGGGAGGGGCGAGTGGTCTCCCACAGTCGGGACTGAGGGTCCGATGTGATGTGGAGGGGCGAGTGGTCTCCCACAGTCGGGAGTGAGGGTCCGAAGTGATGGGGAGGGAGGGGCGAGGGGTCTCCCACAGTCGGGAGTGAGTATTCGATGTGATGGGGAGGGTGGGGCGAGTGGGCTCCAACAGTCGGGAGTGAGGGTCCGAAGTGATGGGGAGGGAGGGGCGAGTGGTCCCGCACTGTCGGGAGTGAGGGTCCGATGTGATGGGGAGGTGCGAGTGGTCTCCCACAGTCGGGAGTGAGGGTCCGATGTGATGGGGGAGGGAGGGGCGAGGGGTCTCCCACAGTCGGGAGTGAGGGTCCGATGTGATGGGGAGGGAGGGGCGAGGGGTCTCCCACAGTCGGGAGGGAGGGTCCGATGTGATGGGGAGGGGCGAGTGGTCTCTCACAGTCGGGAGGGAGGGGCGCCTGGTCTCCCACAGTCGGGAGGGAGGGTCCGATGTGATGCGGTAGGGGCGAGTGGTCTCCCACAGTCGAGAGTGAGGGTCCGATGTGATGGGGGAGGGAGGGGCGAGCGGTCTCCCACAGTCGGGAATGAGGGTCCGATGTGATGGGGGAGGGAGGGGCGAGTGGTCTCCCACAGTCGGGAGTGAGGGTCCGATGTGATGGGGGAGGGAGGGGCGAGTGGTCTCCCACAGTCGGGAGTGAGGGTCCGATGTGATGGGGAGGGAGGGGCGAGTGGTCTCCCACAGTCGGGAGGGAGGGTCCGATGTGATGCGGTAGGGGCGAGTGGTCTCCCACAGTCGAGAGTGAGGGTCCGATGTGATGGGGGAGGGAGGGGCGAGCGGTCTCCCACAGTGGGAATGAGGGTCCGATGTGATGGGGGATGGAGGGGCGAGTGGTCTCCCACAGTCGGGAGTGAGGGTCCGATGTGATGGGGGAGGGAGGGGCGAGTGGACTACCACAGTCGGGAGTGAGGGTCCGATGTGATGAGGAGGGAGGGGCGAGTGGTCTCCCACAGTCGGGAGTGAGGGTCCGATGTGATGGGCAGGGAGGGGCGAGTGGTCTCGCACAGTCGGGAGTGAGGGTCCGATGTGATGGGGAGGGGCGAGTGGTCTCGCACAATCGGGAGTGAGGGTCAGATGTGTTGGGGGACGGAGGGGCGAGTGGTCTCCCACAGTTGGAGCGAGGGTCCGATGTGATAGGGGAGGGAGGGGCGAGTGGTCTCCCACAGTCGGTAGTGAGGGTCCGATGTGATGGGATGGGGGAGGGGCGAGTGGTCTCCCCACAGTCGGGAGTGAGGGTCCGATGTGATGGGGAGGGAGGGGCGAGTGGTCTCCCACAGTCGGGAGTGAGGTTCCGATGTGATGGGGAGGGAGTGGCGAGTGGTCTCCCCCCACAGTCGGGAGTGAGGGTCCGATGTGATGGGGAGGGTGGGGCGAGTGGTCTCGCACAGTCGGGATTGAGGGTCCAATGTGATGGGGAGGGGAGAGTGGTCTCGCACAGTCGGGAGTGAGGGTCCGATGTGATGGGGAGGGGCGAGTGGTCTCCCACAGTCGGGAGTGAGGGTCCGATGTGATGGGGAGGGAGGGGCGAGTGGTCTCCCACAGTCGGGAGTGAGGGTCCGTGGGGTAGGTAGGGGCGAGTGGGCTCCCCACATTCGGGAGTGAGGATCCGATGTGATGGGGAGGGGAGAGTGGTCTCGCACAGTCGGGAGTGAGGGTCCGATGTGATGGGGAGGGGAGAGTGGTCTCGCACAGTCGGGAGTGAGGGGTCCGAAGTGATGGGGAGGGCCGAGTGGTCCCGCACTGTCGGGAGTGAGGGTCCGATGTTATGGGGAGGGGCGAGTGGACTCCCACAGTCGGGACTGAGAGTCCAATGTGATGGGAGGGGCGAGTGGTCTCCCACAGTCGGGAGTGAGGGTCCGATGTGATGGGGGAGGGGCGAGTGGTCTCACACAGTCTGGAGTGAGGGTCCGATGTGATGGGGAGGGGCGAGTGGTCTCACACAGTCTGGAGTGAGGGTCCGATGTGATGGGGGAGGGAGGGGCGAGGGGTCTCCCACAGTCGGGAGTGAGGGTCCGATGTGAAGTGGAGGGGCGAGTGGTCTCCCACAGTCGGGAGTGAGAGTCCGATGTGATGGGAGGGGCGAGTGGTCTCCCACATTCGGGAGTGAGGGTCCGATGTGATGGGGAGGGGCAAGTGGTCTCCACAGTCGGGAGTGAGGGTCCGATGTGATGGGGAGGGAGGGGCGAGTGGACTCCCACAGTCGGGAGTGAGGGTCCGATGTGATGGGGAGGGGCGAGTGGTCTCCCACAGTCGGGAGTGAGGGTCCGATGTGATAGGTGAGGGAGGGGCGAGTGGTCTCCCCACAGTCGGGAGTGAGGGTCCGATGTGATGGGGGAGGGAGGGGTGAGTGGTCTCCCCACAGTCGGGAGTGAGGGTCCGATGTGATGGTGAGGGAGGGGCGACTGGTCTCCCCTCAGTCGGGAGTGAGGGTCCGATGTGATGGGGGAGGGAGGGGTGAGTGGTCTCCCCACAGTCGGGAGTGAGGGTCCGATGTGATGGGGAGGGAGGGGCGACTGGTCTCCCCTCAGTCGGGAGTGAGGGTCCGATGTGATGGGGGAGGGAGGGGCGAATGGTCTCCCCACAGTCGGGAGTGAGGGTCCGATGTGATGCGGAGGGAGGGGCGAGTGGTCTCCCACAGTCGGGAGTGAGGGTCCGATGTGATGGGGGAGGGGCGAGTGGTCTCCCACAGTCGGGAGTGAGGGTCCGATGTGATGGGGAGGGAGGGGCGAGGGGTCTCCCACGGTCGGGAGTGAGGGGTCCGATGTGATGGGGGAGGGAGGGGCGAATGGTCTCCCACAGTCGGGAGTGAGGCTCTGATGTGATGGGGAGGGGCGAGTGGTCTCCCACAGTCGGGAGTGAGGGTCCGATGTGATGGGGGAGGGAGGGGCGACTGGTCTCCCACAGTCGGGAGTGAGGGTCCGATGTGATGCGGAGGGAGGGGCGAGTGGTCTCCCACAGTCGGGAGTGAGGGTCCGATGTGATGGGGGAGGGGCGAGTGGTCTCCCACAGTCGGGAGTGAGGGTCCGATGTGATGGGGAGGGAGGGGCGAGGGGTCTCCCACGGTCGGGAGTGAGGGTCCGATGTGATGGGGGAGGGAGGGGCGAATGGTCTCCCACAGTCGGGAGTGAGTGTCCGATGTGATGGGGAGGGAATGGGCGAGGGGTCTCCCACAGCCGGGAGTGAGGATTCGATGTGATGGGGGAGGGAGGGGGCGAGTGGTCTCCCACAGTCGGGAGTGAGGATTCGATGTGATGGGGAGGGAGGGGCGAGTGGTCTCCCACAGTCGGGAGTGAGGGTCCGATGTGATGGGGGAGGGAGGGGCGAGTGGCCTCGCTCAGTCGGGAGTGAGTATCCGATGTGATGGGGAGGGAATGGGCGAGTGGTCTCGCACAGTCGGGAGTGAAGGTCCGATGTAATGGGAGAGGGAGGGGCGAGTGGTCTCGCACAGTCGGGAGTGAGGGTCCGATGTGATGGGAGAGGGAGGGGCGAGTGGTCTCCCACAGTCGGGACTGAGGGTCCGATGTGATGTGGAGGGGCGAGTGGTCTCCCACAGTCGGGAGTGAGGGTCCGAAGTGATGGGGAGGGAGGGGCGAGTGGTCCCGCACTGTCGGGAGTGAGGGTCCGATGTGATGGGGAGGTGCGAGTGGTCTCCCACAGTCGGGAGTGAGGGTCCGATGTGATGGGGGAGGGAGGGGCGAGGGGTCTCCCACAGTCGGGAGTGAGGGTCCGATGTGATGGGGAGGGAGGGGCGAGGGGTCTCCCACAGTCGGGAGGGAGGGTCCGATGTGATGGGGAGGTGCGAGTGGTCTCCCACAGTCGAGAGTGAGGGTCCGATGTGATGGGGGAGGGAGGGGCGAGCGGTCTCCCACAGTCGGGAATGAGGGTCCGATGTGATGGGGGAGGGAGGGGCGAGCGGTCTCCCACAGTCGAGAGTGAGGGTCCGATGTGATGGGGGAGGGAGGGGCGAGTGGTCTCCCACAGTCGGGAGTGAGGGTCCGATGTGATGGGGGAGGGAGGGGCGAGTGGTCTCCCACAGTCGGGAGTGAGGGTCCGATGTGATGAGGAGGGAGGGGCGCGTGGTCTCCCACAGTCGGGAGGGAGGGTCCGATGTGATGAGGAGGGAGGGTCGAGTGGTCTCTCACAGTCGGGAGGGAGGGGCGCGTGGTCTCCCACAGTCGGGAGTGAGGGTCCGATGTGATGGGGGAGGGAGGGGCGAGCGGTCTCCCACAGTCGGGAGTGAGGGTCCGATGTGATGGGAGAGGGAGGGGCGAGTGGTCTTCCCACAGTCGGGAATGAGGGTCCGATGTGATGGGGGATGGAGGGGCGAGCGGTCTCCCACAGTCGGGAATGAGGGTCCGATGTGATGGGGGATGGAGGGGCGAGTGGTCTCCCACAGTCGGGAGTGAGGGTCCGATGTGATGGGGGAGGGAGGGGCGAGTGGTCTCCCACAGTCGGGAGTGAGGGTCCGATGTGATGGGCAGGGAGGGGCGAGTGGTCTCGCACAGTCGGGAGTGAGGGTCAGATGTGTTGGGGGACGGAGGGGCGAGTGGTCTCCCACAGTTGGGAGCGAGGGTCCGATGTGATAGGGGAGGGAGGGGCGAGTGGTCTCCCACAGTCGGTAGTGAGGGTCCGATGTGATGGGATGGGGGAGGGGCGAGTGGTCTCCCACAGTCGGGAGTGTGGGTCCGATGTGATGGGGAGGGAGGGGCGAGTGGTCTCCCCACAGTCGGGAGTGAGGGTCCGATGTGATGGGGAGGGAGGGGCGAGTGGTCTCCCACAGTCGGGAGTGAGGGTCCGATGTGATGGGGAGGGAGTGGCGAGTGGTCTCCCACAGTCGGGAGTGAGGGTCCGATGTGATGGGGAGGGGCGAGTGGTCTCCCACAGTCGGGAGTCAGGGTCCAATGTGATGGGGAGGGGAGAGTGGTCTCGCACAGTCGGGAGTGAGGGTCCGATGTGATGGGGAGGGGCGAGTGGTCTCCCACAGTCCGGAGTGAGGGTCCGATGTGATGGGGAGGGAGGGGCGAGTGGTCTCCCACAGTCGGGAGTGAGGGTCCGTGGGGTAGGTAGGGGCGAGTGGGCTCCCCACATTCGGGAGTGAGGATCCGATGTGATGGGGAGGGGAGAGTGGTCTCGCACAGTCGGGAGTGAGGGTCCGATGTGATGGGGAGGGGAGAGTGGTCTCGCACAGTCGGGAGTGAGGATTCGATGTGATGGGGAGGGAGGGGCGAGTGGTCTCCCACAGTCGGGAGTGAGGCTCCGATGTGATGGGGAGGGGCGAGTGGTCTCCCACAGTCGGGAGTGAGTGTCCGATGTGATGGGGGAGGGAATGGGTGAGTGGTCTCGCACAGTCGGGAGTGAGGGTCCGATGTGATGGGGAGGGAGGGGCGACTGGTCTCCCACAGTCGGGAGTGAGGGTCCGATGTGATGGGGGAGGGAGGGGCGAGTGGTCTCCCACAGTCGGGAGTGAGGATTCGATGTGATGGGGAGGGAGGGGCGAGTGGTCTCCCACAGTCGGGAGTGAGGCTCCGAAGTGATGGGGAGGGCCGAGTGGTCCCGCACTGTCGGGAGTGAGGGTCCGATGTGATGGGGAGGGGCGAGTGGTCTCCCACAGTCGGGAGTGAGAGTCCAATGTGATGGAGGGGCGAGTGGTCTCCCACAGTCGGGAGTGAGGGTCCGATGTGATGGGGGAGGGGCGAGTGGTCTCACACAGTCTGGAGTGAGGGTCCGATGTGATGGGGAGCGCCGAGTGGTCTCACACAGTCTGGAGTGAGGGTCCGATGTGATGGGGGAGGGAGGGGCGAGGGGTCTCCCACAGTCGGGAGTGAGGGTCCGATGTGAAGTGGAGGGGCGAGTGGTCTCCCACAGTCGGGAGTGAGAGTCCGATGTGATGGGAGGGGCGAGTGGTCTCCCACAGTCGGGAGTGAGGGTCCGATGTGATGGGGAGGGGCAAGTGGTCTCCCACACTCGGGAGTGAGGGTCCGATGTGATGGGGAGGGGCGAGTGGTCTCCCACAGTCGGGAGTGAGGGTCCGATGTGATGGGGAGGGAGGGGCGAGTGGACTCCCACAGTTGGGAGTGAGGGTCCGATGTGATGGGGAGGGGCGAGTGGTCTCCCACAGTCGGGAGTGAGGGTCCGATGTGATAGGTGAGGGAGGGGCGAGTGGTCTCCCCACAGTCGGGAGTGAGGGTCCGATGTGATGGGGGAGGGAGGGGTGAGTGGTCTCCCCACAGTCGGGAGTGAGGGTCCGATGTGATGGGGGAGGGAGGGGCGACTGGTCTCCCCTCAGTCGGGAGTGAGGGTCCGATGTGATGGGGGAGATGGGGCGAGTGGTCTCCCACAGTCGGGAGTGAGGGTCCGATGTGAAGCGGAGGGAGAGCCGAGTGGTCTCCCACAGTCGGGAGTGAGGGTCCGATGTGATGGGGGAGGGAGGGGCGAATGGTCTCCCACAGTCGGGAGTGAGGGTCCGATGTGATGGGGAGGGAGGGGCGAGGGGTCTCCCACGGTCGGGAGTGAGGGTCCGATGTGATGGGGGAGGGAGGGGCGAATGGTCTCCCACAGTCGGGAGTGAGGCTCTGATGTGATGGGGAGGGGCGAGTGGTCTCCCACAGTCAGGAGTGAGGGTCCGATGTGATGGGGGAGGGAGGGGCGAGTGGTCTCGCACAGTCGGGAGTGAGGCTCCGATGTTATGGGGAGGGTCGAGTGGTCTCCCACAGTCGGGAGTGAGTGTCCGATGTGATGGGGAGGGAATGGGCGCGTGCTCTCGCACAGTCGGGAGTGAGGGTCTGATGTGATGGGGGAGGGAGGGGCGAGGGGTCTCCCACAGCCGGGAGTGAGAATTCGATGTGATGGGGGAGGAGGGGCGAGTGGTCTCCCACAGTCGGGAGTGAGGATTCGATGTGATGGGGAGGGAGGGGCGAGTGGTCTCCCACAGTCGGGAGTGAGGGTCCAATGTGATGGGGAGGGGCGAGGGGTCTCCCACAGTCGGGAGTGAGGGTCCGATGTGATGGGGAGGGAGGGACGAGTGGTTTCCCACAGTCGGGAGTGAGGGTCCGATGTGATGGGGGAGGGAGGGGCGAGTGGCCTCGCTCAGTCGGGAGTGAGTATCCGATGTGATGTGGAGGGAGGGGCGAGTGGTCTCCCACAGTCGGGAGTGAGTATCCGATGTGATGGGGAGGGAATGGGCGAGTGGTCTCGCACAGTCGGGAGTGAAGGTCCGATGTAATGGGAGAGGGAGGGGCGAGTGGTCTCGCACAGTCGGGAGTGAGGGTCCGATGTGATTCGAGAGGGAGGGGCGAGTGGTCTCCCACAGTCGGGACTGAGGGTCCGATGTGATGTGGAGGGGCGAGTGGTCTCCCCACAGTCGGGAGTGAGGGTCCGAAGTGATGGGGAGGGAGGGGCGAGGGGTCTCCCACAGTCGGGAGTGAGTATTCGATGTGATGGGAAGGGTGGGGCGAGTGGGCTCCAACAAGTGAGGGTCCGAAGTGATGGGGAGGGAGGGGCGAGTGGTCCCGCACTGTCGGGAGTGAGGGTCCGATGTGATGGGGAGGTGCGAGTGGTCTCCCACAGTCGGGAGTGAGGGTCCGATGTGATGGGGGAGGAGGGGCGAGGGGTCACCCACAGTCGGGAGGGAGGGTCCGATGTGATGGGGAGGGGCGAGTGGTCTCTCACAGTCGGGAGGGAGGGGCGCCTGGTCTCCCACAGTCGAGAGTGAGGGTCCGATGTGATGGGGGAGGGAGGGGCGAGCGGTCTCCCACAGTCGGGAATGAGGGTCCGATGTGATGGGGGAGGGAGGGGCGAGTGGGTCTCCCACAGTCGGGAGTGAGGGTCCGATGTGATGGGGGAGGGAGGGGCGAGTGGTCTCCCACAGTCGGGAGTGAGGGTCCGATGTGATGAGGAGGGAGGGGCGCGTGGTCTCCCACAGTCGGGAGGGAGGGTCCGATGTGATGCGGTAGGGGCGAGTGGTCTCCCACAGTCGAGAGTGAGGGTCCGATGTGATGGGGGAGGGAGGGGCGAGCGGTCTCCCACAGTCGGGAATGAGGGTCCGATGTGATGGGGGATGGAGGGGCGAGTGGTCTCCCACAGTCGGGAGTGAGGGTCCGATGTGATGGGGGAGGGAGGGGCGAGTGGTCTCCCACAGTCGGGAGTGTGGGTCCGATGTGATGAGGAGGGAGGGGCGAGTGGTCTCGCACAGTTGGGAGTGAGGATCCGATGTGATGGGGAGGGGCGAGTGGTCTCGCACAATCGGGAGTGAGGGTCAGATGTGTTGGGGGACGGAGGGGCGAGTGGTCTCCCACAGTTGGGAGCGAGGGTGCGATGTGATAGGGGAGGGAGGGGCGAGTCTCCCACAGTCGGTAGTGAGGGTCCGATGTGATGGGATGGGGGAGGGGCGAGTGGTCTCCCACAGTCGGGAGTGAGGGTCCGATGTGATGGGGAGGGAGGGGCGAGTGGTCTCCCACAGTCGGGAGTGAGGGTCCGATGTGATGGGGAGGGAGTGGCGAGTGGTCTCCACAGTCGGGAGTGAGGGTCCGATGTGATGGGGAGGGGCGAGTGGTCTCCCACAGTCGGGAGTCAGGGTCCGATGTGATGGGGAGGGGAGAGTGGTCTCGCACAGTCGGGAGTGAGGGTCCAATGTGATGGGGAGGGGAGAGTGGTCTCGCACAGTCGGGAGTGAGGGTCCGATGTGATGGGGAGGGGCGAGTGGTCTCCCACAGTCGGGAGTGAGGGTCCGATGTAATGGGGAGGGAGGGGCGAGTGGGCTCCCACAGTCGGGAGTGAGGGTCCGTGGGGTAGGTAGGGGCGAGTGGGCTCCCCACATTCGGGAGTGAGGATCCGATGTGATGGGGAGGGGAGGGTGGTCTCGCACAGTTGGGAGTGAGGGTCCGATGTGATGGGGAGGGAGAGTGGTCTCGCACAGTCGGGAGTGAGGGTCCGATGTGATGGGGAGGGGAGAGTGGTCTCGCACAGTCGGGAGTGAGGGTCCGATGTTATGGGGAGGGGCGAGTGGTCTCCCACAGTCGGGAGTGAGGGTCGATGTGATGCGGAGGAAGGGGCGAGTGGTCTCCCACAGTCGTGAGTGAGGGTCCGATGTGATGGAGGAGGGAGGGGCGAATGGTCTCCCAGAGTCGGGAGTGAGGGTCCGATGTGATGGGGAGGGAGGGGCGAGGGGTCTCCACAGTCGGGAGTGAGGGTCCGATGTGATGGGGGAGGGAGGGGCGAATGGTCTCCCACAGTCGGGAGTGAGGCTCCGATGTGATGGGGAGGGCGAGTGGTCTCCCACAGTCGGGAGTGAGTGTCCGATGTGATGGGGAGGGAATGGGTGAGTGGTCTCGCACAGTCGGGAGTGAGGATTCGATGTGATGGGGGAGGGAGGGGCGCGTGGTCTCCCACAGTCGGGAGTGAGGGTCCGAAGTGATGGGGAGGGCCGAGTGGTCCCGCACTGTCGGGAGTGAGGATCCGATGTGATGGGGAGGGGCGAGTGGTCTCCCACAGTCGGGAGTGAGGATTCGATGTGATGGGGAGGGAGGGGCGAGTGGTCTCCCACAGTCGGGAGTGAGGGTCCGAAGTGATGGGGAGGGCCGAGTGGTCCCGCACTGTCGGGAGTGAGGATCCGATGTGATGGGGAGGGGCGAGTGGTCTCCCACAGTCGGGAGTGAGAGTCCAATGTGATGGAGGGGCGAGTGGTCTCCCACAGTCGGGAGTGAGGGTCCGATGTGATGGGGAGGGAGGGGCGAGTGGTCTCGCACAGTCTGGAGTGAGGGTCCGATGTGATGGGGAGGGGCGAGTTGTCTCGCACAATCGGGAGTGAGGGTCCGATGTGATGGGGAGGGAGGGGCGAGTGGTTTCCCGCAGTCGGGAGTGAGGGTCCGATGTGATGGGGAGGGAGGGGCGAGTGGTTTCCCACAGTCGGGAGTGAGGGTCCGATGTGATGGGGGAGGGAGGGGCGAGTGGCCTCGCTCAGTCGGGAGTGAGTATCCGATGTGATGGGGAGGGAGGGGCGAGTGGTTTCCCACAGTCGGGAGTGAGGGTCCGAAGTGATGGGGAGGGGCGAGTGGTCTCGCACAGTCGGGAGTGATGGTCCGATGTGATGGGGAAGGAGGGGCGAGTGGCCTCGCACAGTCGGGAGTGAGGGTCCAATGTGATGGGGAGGGAGGGGCGAGTGGTCTCGCAAAGTCAGGAGTGCGGGTCCGATGTGATGGGGGACGGAGGGGCGAGTGGTCTTGCACAGTCGGGAGTGAGGGTCCGATGTGATGGGGGACGGAGGGGCGAGTGGTCTCCCACAGTCGGGAGTGAGGGTCCGATGTGATGGAGAGGGGCGAGTGTTCTCCCACAGTTGGGAGTGAGGTTTCGATGTGATAGGTGAGGGAGGGGCGAGTGGTCACCCCACAGTCGGGAGTGAGTGTCCGAAGTGATGGGGGAGGAGGGGCGAGGGGTCTCCCACAGTCGGGAGTGAGGATTCGATGTGATAGGGGAGGGAGGGGTGAGTGGTCTCCCCACAGTCGGGAGTGAGGGTCCGATGTGATGGGGACGGGCGAGTGGTCTCACACAGTCTGGAGTGAGGGTCCGATGTGATGGGGGAGGGAGGGGCGAGGGGTCTCCCACAGTCGGGAGTGAGGGTCCGATGTGAAGTGGAGGGGCGAGTGGTCTCCCAAGGTCGTGAGTGAGGGTCCGATGTGGTGGGGAGGGAGGGGCGAGTAGTCTCCCACAGTCGGGCGTGAGGGTCCGATGTGATGGGGAGGGGCAAGTGGTCTCCCACACTCGGGAGTAAGGGTCCAATGTGATGGGGAGGGGCGAGTGGTCTCCCACAGTCGGGAGTGAGGGTCCGATGTGATGGGGGAGGGAGGGGTGAGTGGTCTCCCCACAGTCGGGAGTGAGGGTCCGATGTGATGGGGGAGGGAGGGGCGACTGGTCTCCCCTCAGTCGGGAGTGAGGGTCCGATGTGATGGGGGAGGGAGGGGTGAGTGGTCTCCCCACAGTCGGGAGTGAGGGTCCGATGTGATGGGGAGGGAGGGGCGACTGGTCTCCCCTCAGTCGGGAGTGAGGGTCCGATGTGATGGGGGAGGGAGGGGCGAGTGGTCTCCCACAGTCGGGAGTGAGGGTCCGATGTGATGCGGAGGGAGGGGCGACTGGTCTCCCACAGTCGGGAGTGAGGGTCCGATGTGATGGGGAGGGAGGGGCGAGGGGTCTCCCACAGTCGGGAGTGAGGGTCCGATGTGATGGGGGAGGGA
>NW_028225179.1:78153884-78255719 GCF_052327205.1 Somniosus microcephalus
GTCTCCCAAGTCGGAGTGAGGGTCCGATGTGATGGGGAGGGAGGGGCGAGTGATCTCCCATAGTCGGACTTGAGGTTCCGATGTGATGGGGGGAGGGGGTGAGCGGTCTCCCACAGTCGGGAGTGAGGGTCCGATGTGATGGGGAGGGACGAGTGGTCTCCCAGAGTCGGGAGTGAGGGTCCGATGTGATGGGGGAGGGGGAGAGTGGCCTCCCTCAATCGGGAGTGAGGTGTCCGATGTGATGGGGGAGGGGCGAGTGGACTCCCACAGTCGGGAGTGAGGGTCCGATGTGATGGGGGAGGGGCGATTGGTCTCCCTCAGTCGGGAGTGAGGGTCCCGATGTGATGGGGGAGAGAGGGGCGAGTGGTCTCGCACAGTCGGGAGTGAGGGTGCGATGTGATGGGGGAGGGGCGAGTGGTCTCCCACAGTCGGGAGTGAGGGTCCGATGTGATGGGGGAGGGAGGGGCTAGTGGTCTCCCACAGTCGGGAGTGAGGGTCTGATGTGATGGGGAGGGAGGGGCGAGTGTTCTCCCCACAGTCAGGAGGTGAGGGTCCGATGTGATGGGGGAGGGAGGGGCGAGTGGTCTCCCACAGTCGGGAGTGAGGGTCCGATGTGATGGGGAGGGGCGCGAGTGGTCTCCCACAGTCGGGAGTGAGGGTCCGATGTGATGGGGGAGTGAGGGGCGAGTGGTCTCGCACCGTCGGGAGTGAGGGTCCCGATATGATGGTGGAGGGGCGAGAGGTCTCCCGCAGTCGACAGTTGAGGGTCCGATGTGATGGGGGAGGAGGGCCGAGTGATCTCGCACAGCCGGGAGTGAGGGTCCGATGTGATGGGGAGGGAGGGGCGAGTGGTCTCCCACACTCGGGAGTGAGGGTCCGCTGTGATGGGGAGGGAGGTGCGAGTGGTCTCCCCACAGTCGGGAGTGAGGGTCCGATGTGATGGGGAGGGGCGAGTGGTCTCGCACAGTCGGGAGTGAGGGTCCGATGTGATGGGGAGGGGGCGAGTGGTCTCCCACAGTCGGGAGTGAGGGTCCGATATTAGGGGAGGGGCGAGTGGTCGCGCACGGTCGGGAGTGAGGGTCCGATGTGATGGGGAGGGGCGAGTGGTCTCGCACAGTCGGGAGTGAGGGTCCGATGTGATGGGGAGGGGCGAGTGGTCTCCCACAGTCGGGAGTGAGGGTCCGATGTGATGGGGAGGGAGCGGCGAGTGGACTCCCACAGTCGGGAGTGAGGGTCCGATTTGATGGGGAGGGGCGAGTGGTCTCCCATAGTCGCGAGTGAGGTTCCGATGTGATGGGGAGGGGAGAGTGGCCTAGCACAGTCGGGAGTGAGGGTCCGATGTGATGGGGAGGGAGGGGCGAATGGTCCCCCACAGTCGGGCGTGAGGGTCCGATGTGATGGGAGGGAGGGGCGAGTGCCTCCCACAGTCGGGAATGAAGGTCCGAAGTGATAGGGAGGGGCGAGTGGTCTCTCACATTCGGGAGCGAGGGTCCGATGTGATGGGGGAGGGAGGGGCGAATGGGCCCTCACAGTCGGGAGCGAGGGTCCGATGTGATGGGGAGGGAGGGGCGAGTGGTCTCCCACAGTCGGGAGTGAGGTCCGATGTGATGGGGGAGTGAGGGGCGAGTGGTCTCGCACAGTCGGGAGTGAGGGGTCCGATGTGATGGGGGAGTGAGGGGCGAGTGGTCTCCCACAGTCGGGAGTGAGGGTCCGATGTGATGGGGAGGGGAGGGGCGAGTGGTCTCCCACAGTCGGGAGTGAGGGTCCGATGTGATGGGGAGGGAGGGGCGAGTGGTCTCCCACAGTCGGGAGTGAGGGTCCGATGTGATGGGGAGGGAGGGGCGAGTGGTCTCCCCACATTCGGGAGTGAGGATCCGATGTGATGGGGGAGGAGCGAGAGGTCTCCCACAGTCGGGAGTGAGGGTCCGAAGTGATGGGGAGGGGCGAGAGGTCTCCCACAGTCGGGAGTGAGGGGTCCGCAGTGATGGGGAGGGGCGAGAGGTCTCCCACAGTCGGGAGTGAGGGTCCGATGTGATGGGGAGGGGAGTGGCGAGTGATCTCGCACAGTCGGGAGTGAGGATCCCGATGTGATGGCGAGGGGCGAGTGATCTCCCATGGCCGGGAGTGAGGGTCCGATGTGATAGCGAGGGGCCGAGTGGTCTCCCACAGTCGGGAGTGAGGGTCCGTGGGGTAGGGAGTGGCGAGTGGTCTCCCACAGCCGGAAGTGAGGGTTCGATGTGATGGGGGAGGGAGGGGCGAGTGTTCTTCCCACAGTCGGGGGTGAGGGTACGATGTGATGGGGAGGGAGGGGGCGAGTGGTCTCCCACAGTCGGAGTGAGGGTCCGATGTGATGGGGGATGGAGGGGCGAGGGGTCTCCCACAGTCGGGAGTGACGGTCCGATGTGATGGGGAGGGAGGGGCGAGTGGTTTCCCACATTCGGGAGTGAGGGTCCGATGTGATGGGGGAGGGGCGAGTGGTCTCCCAAAGTCGGGAGTGAGTGTCCGATGTGATGGGAGAGGGAGGGGTGAGTGGTCCTCCCACAGTCGGGAGTGAGGGTCCGATGTGGTAGGGAGGGAGGGGCGAGTGGTCTCCCACTGTCGGGGATGAGGGTCCGATGTGATGGGGGAGGGGCGAGTGGTCTCCCACAGTCGGGAGTGAGGGTCCGATGTGATGGGGAGGGAGGGGTGAGTGGTCTCCCACAGTCGGGAATGAGGGTCCGATGTGGTAGGGAGGGAGGGGCGAGTGGTCTCCCACTGTCGGGGATGAGGGTCCGATGTGATGGGGGAGGGGCGAGTGGTCTCCCACAGTCGGGAGTGAGGGGTCCGATGTGATGGGGAGGGAGGGGTGAGTGGTCTCCCACAGTCGGGAGTGAGGGTCCGATGTGATGGGGGAGGGAGGGGGCGAGTGGTCTCCCCACAGTCGGGAGTGAGGGTCCGATGTGATGGGACGGAGGGGCGAGTGGTCTCCCACAGTCGGGAGTGAGGGTCCGATGTGATGGGGGAGGGAGGGGCGAGTGGTCTCCCACAGTCGGGAGTGAGGGTCCGATGTGATGGGGGAGGGAGGGGCGAGTGGTCTCCCACAGTCGGAGTGAGGGTCCGATGTGATGGGGGAGGGTGGGGCAATTGGTCTCCCACAGTCGGGAGTGAGGGTCCGATGTGATGGGGAGGTTGTGAGTGGTCTCCCAAGTCGGGAGTGAGGGTCCGATGTGATGGGGGTGGGAGTGGCGAGGTGATCTCCCACAGTTGTGAGTGAGGGTCCGATGTGATGGGGAGGGAGGTTCGAGTGGTCTCCCACAGTCGGGAGTGAGGGTCCGATGTGATGGGGTGGGAGGGGCGAGTGGTCTCGCACACTCGGAGTGAGGGCCCGATGTGATGCGGAGGGAGGGGCGAGTGGTCTCCCTCAGTCGGGAGTGAGGGTCCGATGTGATGGGGAGGGAGGGGCGAGTGGTCTCCCTCAGTCGGGAGTGAGGGTCCGATGTGATGGGGGAGGGAGGGGCGAGTGGGTCTCCCACAGTCGGAGTGAGGGTCCGATGTGATGGGGGAGGGAGGGGCGAGTGGTCTCCCACACGTCGGGAGTGAGGGTCCGATGTGATGGGGAGGTGCTGAGTGGCCTAGCACAGTCGGGAGTGAGGGTCCGATGTGATGGGGAGGGAGGGGCGAATGGTCCCCCCACAGTCGGGCGTGAGGGTCCGATGTGATGGGGAGGGAGGGGGCGAGTGGCCTCACACAGTCGGGAATGAAGGTCCGAAGTGAGAGGGAGGGGCGAGTGGTCTCCCACAGTCGGGAGCGAGGGTTCCGATGTGATGGGGGAGGGAGGGGCGAATGGTCCCTCACAGTCGGGAGCGAGGTCCGATGTGATGGGGAGGGAGGGGCGAGTGGTCTCCCACAGTCCGGGAGTGAGGGTCCGACGTGATGGGGGAGTGAGGGGCGAGTGGTCTCGCACAGTCGGGATGTGAGGGTCCGATGTGATGGGGAGGGAGGGGCGAGTGGTCTCCCCACATCGGGAGTGAGGATCCGATGTGATGGGGGAGGAGCGAGAGGTCTCCCACAGTCGGGAGTGAGGGTCCGAAGTGATGGGGAGGGGCGAGAGGTCTCCCACAGTCGGGAGTGAGGGGTCCGCAGTGATGGGGAGGGGCGAGAGGTCTCCCACAGTCGGGAGTGAGGGTCCGATGTGATGGGGAGGGAGGGGCGAGTGGTCTCGCACAGTCGGGAGTGAGGGTCCGATGTGATGGCGAGGGGCGAGTGATCTCCCACAGTCGGGAGTGAGGGTCCGATGTGATAGCGAGGGGCGAGTGGTCTCCCACAGTCGGGAGTGAGGGTCCGTGGGGTAGGGAGTGGCGAGTGGTCTCCCACAGCCGGAAGTGAGGGTTCGATGTGATGGGGGAGGGAGGGGCGAGTGGTCTTCCCACAGTCGGGGGTGAGGGTCCGATGTGATGGGGAGGGAGGGGCGAGTGGTCTCCCACAGTCGGGAGTGAGGGTCCGATGTGATGGGGGATGGAGGGGCGAGGGGTCTCCCACAGTCGGGAGTGACGGTCCGATGTGATGGGGAGGGAGGGGCGAGTGGTTTCCCACATTCGGGAGTGAGGGTCCGATGTGATGGGGGAGGGGCGAGTGGTCTCCCAAAGTCGGGAGTGAGGGTCCGATGTGATGGGAGAGGGAGGGGCGAGTGGTCTTCCCACAGTCGGGAGTGAGGGTCCGATGTGATGGGGGAGGGAGGGGCGAGTGGTCTCCCACAGTCGGGAGTGAGGGTCCGATGTGATGGGGGAGGGAGGGGCGAGTGGTCTCCCACAGTCGGGAGTGAGGGTCCGATGTGATGGGGACGGAGGGTCGAGTGGTCTCCCACAGTCGGGAGTGAGGGTCCGATGTGATGGGGACGGAGGGTCGAGTGGTCTCCCACAGTCGGGAGTGAGGGTCCGATGTGATGGGGACGGAGGGTCGAGTGGTCTCCCACAGTCGGGAGTGAGGGTCCGATGTGATGGGGACGGAGGGTCGAGTGGTCTCCCACAGTCGGGAGTGAGGGTCCGATGTGATGGGGAGGGAGGGGCGAGTGGTTTCCCACATTCGGGAGTGAGGGTCCGATGTGATGGGGGAGGGGCGAGTGGTCTCCCACAGTCGGGAATGAGGGTCCGATGTGGTAGGGAGGGAGGGGCGAGTGGTCTCCCACTGTCGGGGATGAGGGTCCGATGTGATGGGGGAGGGGCGAGTGGTCTCCCACAGTCGGGAGTGAGGGTCCGATATGATGGGGAGGGGCAAGGGGTCTCCCACAGTCGGGAGTGAGGGTCCGATGTGATGGGGAGGGAGGGGCGAGTGGTCTCCCACTGTCGGGGATGAGGGTCCGATGTGATGGGGGAGGGGCGAGTGGTCTCCCACTGTCGGGGATGAGGGTCCGATGTGATGGGGGAGGGGCGAGTGGTCTCCCACAGTCGGGAGTGAGGGTCCGATATGATGGGGAAGGGCGAGTGGTCTCCCACACTCGGGAGTGAGGGTCCGATGTGATGGGGAGGGAGGGGCGAGTGGTCTCCCACAGTCGGGAGTGAGGGTCCGATGTGATGGGGGAGGGAGGGGCGAGTGGTCTCCCCACAGTCGGGAGTGAGGGTCCGATGTGATGGGGACGGAGGGGCGAGTGGTCTCCCACAGTCGGGAGTGAGGGTCCGATGTGATGGGGGAGGGAGGGGCGAGTGGTCTCCCACAGTCGGGAGTGAGGGTCCGATGTGATGGGGGAGGGAGGGGCGAGTGGTCTCCCACAGTCGGGAGTGAGGGTCCGATGTGATGGGGAGGGAGGGGCGAGTGGTTTCCCACATTCAGGAGTGAGGGTCCGATGTGATGGGGGAGGGGCGAGTGGTCTCCCAAAGTCGGGAGTGAGTGTCCGATGTGATGGGAGAGGGAGGGGCGAGTGGTCCTCCCACAGTCGGGAGTGAGGGTCCGATGTGATGGGGGATGGAGGGGCGAGTGGTCTCCCACAGTCGGGAATGAGGGTCCGATGTGGTAGGGAGGGAGCGGCGAGTGGTCTCCCACTGTCGGGGATGAGGGTCCGATGTGATGGGGGAGGGGCGAGGTGGTCTCCCACAGTCGGGAGTGAGGGTCCGATGTGATGGGGAGGGAGGGGTGAGTGGTCTCCCACAGTCGGGAGTGAGGGTCCGATGTGATGGGGGAGGGAGGGGCGAGTGGTCTCCCCACAGTCGGGAGTGAGGGTCCGATGTGATGGGGACGGAGGGGCGAGTGGTCTCCCACAGTCGGGAGTGAGGGTCCGATGTGATGGGGGAGGGAGGGGCGAGTGGTCTCCCACAGTCGGGAGTGAGGGTCCGATGTGATGGGGGAGGGAGGGGCGAGTGGTCTCCCACAGTCGGGAGTGAGGGTCCGATGTGATGGGGGAGGGAGGGGCAATTGGTCTCCCACAGTCGGGAGTGAGGGTCCGATGTGATGGGAGGTGTGAGTGGTCTCCCAAGTCGGGAGTGAGGGTCCGATGTGATGGGGGAGGGAGGGGCGAGGTGATCTCCCACAGTTGGGAGTGAGGGTCCGATGTGATGGGGAGGGAGGTTCGAGTGGTCTCCCACAGTCGGGAGTGAGGGTCCGATGTGATGGGGTGGGAGGGGCGAGTGGTCTCGCACACTCGGGAGTGAGGGCCCGATGTGATGCGGAGGGAGGGGCGAGTGGTCTCCCTCAGTCGGGAGTGAGGGTCCGATGTGATGGGGAGGGAGGGGCGAGTGGTCTCCCTCAGTCGGGAGTGAGGGTTCGATGTGATGGGGAGGGAGGGGCGAGTGGTCTTCCCACAGTCGGGAGTGAGGGTCCGATGTGATGGGGGATGGAGGGGCGAGTGGTCTCCCACAGTCGGGAATGAGGGTCCGATGTGGTAGGGAGGGAGGGGCGAGTGGTCTCCCACAGTCGGGAGTGAGGGTCCGATGTGATGGGGAGGGAGGGGCGAGTGGTCTCCCACTGTCGGGGATGAGGGTCCGATGTGATGGGGGAGGGGCGAGTGGTCTCCAACATTCGGGAGTGAGGGTCCGATGTGATGGGGGAGGGAGGGGCGAGTGGTCTCCCACAGTCGGGAGTGAGGGTCCGATGTGATGGGGGGAGGGAGGGGCGAGTGGTCTCCCCACAGTCGGGAGTGAGGGTCCTATGTGATGGGGACGGAGGGGCGAGTGGTCTCCCACAGTCGGGAGTGAGGGTCCGATGTGATGGGGGAGGGAGGGGCGAGTGGTCTCCCACAGTCGGGAGTGAGGGTCCGATGTGATGGGGAGGGAGGGGCGAGTGGTTTCCCACATTCGGGAGTGAGGGTCCGATGTGATGGGGGAGGGGCGAGTGGTCTCCCACAGTCGGGAGTGAGGGTCCGATGTGATGGGGGATGGAGGGGCGAGGGCTCTCCCACAGTCGGGAGTGACGGTCCGATGTGATGGGGAGGGAGGGGCGAGTGGTTTCCCACATTCGGGAGTGAGGGTCCGATGTGATGGGGGAGGGGAGAGTGGTCTCCCAAAGTCGGGAGTGAGGGTCCGATGTGATGGGGGATGGAGGGGCGAGTGGTCTCCCACAGTCGGGAATGAGGGTCCGATGTGGTAGGGAGGGAGGGGCGAGTGGTCTCCCACTGTCGGGGATGAGGGTCCGATGTGATGGGGGAGGGGCGAGTGGTCTCCCACAGTCGGGAGTGAGGGTCCGATGTGATGGGGAGGGAGGGGCGAGTGGTCTCCCACAGTCGGGAGTGAGGGTCCGATGTGATGGGGGAGGGAGGGGCGAGTGGTCTCCCACAGTCGGGAGTGAGGGTCCGATGTGATGGGGGAGGGAGGGGCGAGTGGTCTCCCACAGTCGGGAGTGAGGGTCCGATGTGATGGGGGAGGGAGGGTCGAGTGGTCTCCCACAGTCGGGAGTGAGGGTCCGATGTGATGGGGAGGGAGGGCGCGAGTGGTTTCCCACATTCGGAGTGAGGGTCCGATGTGATGGGGGAGGGGGCGAGTGGTCTCCCACAGTCGGGAGTGAGGGTCCCGATGTGATGGGGAGGGAGGGGCGAGTGGTTTCCCACATTCGGGAGTGAGGGTCCGATGTGATGGGGAGGGAGGGGCGAGTGGTTTCCCACATTCGGGAGTGAGGGGTCCGATGTGATGGGGGAGGGGCGAGTGGTCTCCCACAGTCGGGAGTGAGGGTCCGATGTGATGGGGGAGGGAGGGGCGAGTGGTCTCCCCACAGTCGGAGTGAGGGTCCGATGTGATGGGGAGGGGCGAGTGGTCTCCCACAGTCGGGAGTGAGGGTCCGATGTGATGGGGGAGGGAGGGGCGAGTGGTCTCCCACAGTCGGGAGTGAGGGTCCGATGTGATGGGGGAGGGAGGGGGCGAGTGGTCTCCCACAGTCGGGAGTGAGGGTCCGATGTGATGGGGAGGGAGGGGCGAGTGGTTTCCCACATTCGGGAGTGAGGGACCGATGTGATGGGGGAGGGGCGAGTGGTCTCCCAAAGTCGGGAGTGAGTGTCCCGATGTGGTAGGGAGGGAGGGGCGAGTGGTCTCCCACTGTCGGGGATGAGGGTCGATGTGATGGGGGAGGGGCGAGTGGTCTCCCACAGTCGGGAGTGAGGGTCCGATGTGATGGGGAGGGAGGGGTGAGTGGTCTCCCACAGTCGGGAGTGAGGGTCCGATGTGATGGGGGATGGAGGGGCGAGTGGTCTCCCACAGTCGGGAATGAGGGTCCGATGTGGTAGGGAGGGAGGGGCGAGTGGTCTCCCACTGTCGGAGTGAGGGTCCGATGTGGTAGGGAGGGAGGGGCGAGTGGTCTCCCACATTCGGGAGTGAGGGTCCGATGTGATGGGGGAGGGGTGAGTGGTCTCCCACAGTCGGGAGTGAGGGTCCGATGTGATGGGGAGGGAGGGGTGAGTGGTCTCCCACATTCGGGAGTGAGGGTCCGATGTGATGGGGGAGGGAGGTGCGAGTGGTCTCCCCACAGTCGGGAGTGAGGGTCCGATGTGATGGGACGGAGGGGCGAGTGTTCTCCCACAGTCGGGAGTGAGGGTCCGATGTGATGGGGGAGGGAGGGGCGAGTGGTCTCCCACAGTCGGGAGTGAGGGTCCGATGTGATGGGGGAGGGAGGGGCGAGTGGTCTCCCACAGTCGGGAGTAAGGGTCCGATGTGATGGGGGAGGGAGGGGCAATTGGTCTCCCACAGTCGGGAGTGAGGGGTCCGATGTGATGGGGAGGTGTGAGTGGTCTCCCAAGTCGGGAGTGAGGGTCCGATGTGATGGGGGAGGGAGGGGCGAGGTGATCTCCCACAGTTGGGAGTGAGGGTCCGATGTGATGGGGAGGGAGGTTCGAGTGGTCTCCCACAGGTCGGGAGTGAGGGTCCGATGTGATGGGGTGGGAGGGGCGAGTGGTCTCGCACACTCGGGAGTGAGGGCCCGATGTGATGGGGAGGGAGGGGCGAGTGGTCTCCCTCAGTCGGGAGTGAGGGTCCGATGTGATGGGGAGGGAGGGGCGAGTGGTCTCCCTCAGTCGGGAGTGAGGGTCCGATGTGATGGGGAGGGAGGGGCGAGTGGTCTCCCCACAGTCGGGAGTGAGGGTCCGATGTGATGGGGAGGGAGGGGCGAGTGGTCTCCCACACTCGGGAGTGAGGGTCCGATGTGATGGGGAGGGGCGAGTGGTCTCGCACAGTCGGGAGTGAGGGTCCGATGTGATGGGGAGGGGGCGAGTGATCTCGCACAGTCGGGAGTGAGGGGTCCGATGTGATGGGGAGGGGCGAGTGGACTCCCACAGTCGGGAGTGAGGGTCCGATGTGATGGGGAGGGAGGGGCGAGTGGACTCCCACAGTCGGGAGTGAGGGTCCGATTTGATGGGGAGGGGGCGAGTGGTCTCCACAGTCGCGAGTGAGGTTCCCATGTGATGGGGAGGGGAGAGTGGCCTAGCACAGTCGGGAGTGAGGGTCCGATGTGATGGGGAGGGAGGGGCGAATGGTCCCCCACAATCGGGCGTGAGGGTCCGATGTGATGGGGAGGGAGGGGCGAGTGGCCTCCCACAGTCGGGAATGAAGGTCCGAAGTGATAAGGAGGGGCGAGAGGTCTCCCACAGTCGGGAGCGAGGGTCCGATGTGATGGGGGAGGGAGGGGCGACTGGTCTCCCACAGTCGGGAGTGAGGGTCCGATGTGATGGGGGAGTGAGGGGCGAGTGGTCTCGCACAGTCGGGAGTGAGGGTCCGATGTGATGGGGAGGGAGGGGCGAGTGGACTCCCACAGTCGGGAGTGAGGGTCCGATGTGATGGGGAGGGAGGTGCGAGAGGTCTCCCCACATTCGGGAGTGAGGATCCGATGTGATGGGGGAGTGGCGAGAGGTCTCCCACAGTCGGGAGTGAGGGTCCGAAGTGATGGGGAGGGGCGAGAGGTCTCCCACAGTCGGGAGTGAGGGTCCGAAGTGATGGGGAGGGCGAGAGGTCTCCCACAGTCGGGAGTGAGGGTCCGATGTGATGGGGAGGGAGGGGCGAGTGATCTCCCACAGTCGGGACTGAGGGTCCGATGTGATAGCGAGGGGCGAGTGGTCTCCCACAGTCGGGAGTGAGGGTCCGTGGGGTAGGGAGTGGCGAGTGGTCTCCCACAGCCGGAAGTGAGGGTTCGATGTGATGGGGGAGGGAGGGGCGAGTGGTCTTCCCACAGTCGGGGGTGAGGGTCCGATGTGATGGGGGAGGGAGGGGCGAGTGGTCTCCCACAGTCGGGAGTGAGGGTCTGATGTGATGGGGGATGGAGGGGCGAGGGGTCTCCCACAGTCGGGAGTGACGGTCCGATGTGATGGGGAGGGAGGGGCGAGTGGTTTCCCACATTCGGGAGTGAGGGTCCGATGTGATGGGGGAGGGGCGAGTGGTCTCCCACAGTCGGGAGTGAGGGTCCGATGTGATGGGAGAGGGAGGGGCGAGTGGTCTTCCCACAGTCGGGAGTGAGGGTCCGATGTGATGGGGGATGGAGGGGCGAGTGGTCTCCCACAGTCGGGAATGAGGGTCCGATGTGATGGGGAGGGAGGGGCGAGTGGTCTCCCACTGTCGGGGATGAGGGTCCGATGTGATGGGGGAGGGGCGAGTGGTCTCCCACAGTCGGGAGTGAGGGTCCGATGTGATGGGGAGGGAGGGGCGAGTGGTCTCCCACAGTCGGGAGTGAGGGTCCGATGTGATGGGGGAGGGAGGGGCGAGTGGTCTCGCACAGTCGGGAGCGAGGGTCCGATGTGATGGGGGAGGGAGGGGCGAGTGGTCTCCCACAGTCGGGAGTGAGGGTCCGATGTGATGGGGGAGGGAGGGGCGAGTGGTCTCCCACAGTCGGGAGTGAGGGTCCGATGTGATGGGGAGGTGCGAGTGGTCTCCCACAGTCGGGAGTGAGGGTCCGATGTGATGGGGGAGGGAGGGGCGAGGGGGTCTCCCACAGTTGGGAGTGAGGTTCCGATGTGATGGGGAGGGAGGGTCTAGTGGTCTCGCACACTCGGGAGTGAGGGCCCGATGTGATGGGGAGGGAGGGGCGAGTGATGTCCCCCCAGTCGGGAGTGAGGGTCCGATGTGATGGGGAGGGAGGGGGAGAGTGGTCTCCCTCAATCGGGAGTGAGGGTCCGATGTGATGGGGAGGGATTGGCGAGTGGTCTCCCTCAGTCGGGAGTGAGGGTCCGATGTGATGGGGAGGGAGGGGCGAGTGGTCTCCCCACAGTCGGGAGTGAGGGTCCGATGTGATGGGGAGGGAGGGGCGAGTGGTCTCCCACACTCGGGAGTGAGGGTCCGATGTGATGGGGAGGGAGGGGCGAGTGGTCTCCCCACAGTCGGGAGTGAGGGTCCGATGTGATGGGGAGGGGCGAGTGGTCTCGCACAGTCGGGAGTGAGGGTCCGATGTGATGGGGAGGGGCGAGTGATCTCGCACAGTCGGGAGTGAGGGTCCGATGTGATGGGGAGGGGCGAGTGGACTCCCACAGTCGGGAGTGAGGGTCCGATGTGATGGGGAGGGAGGGGCGAGTGGACTCCCACAGTCGGGAGTGAGGGTCCGATTTGATGGGGAGGGGCGAGTGGTCTCCCACAGTCGCGAGTGAGGTTCCCATGTGATGGGGAGGGGAGAGTGGCCTAGCACAGTCGGGAGTGAGGGTCCGATGTGATGGGGAGGGAGGGGCGAATGGTCCCCCACAATCGGGCGTGAGGGTCCGATGTGATGGGGAGGGAGGGGCGAGTGGCCTCCCACAGTCGGGAATGAAGGTCCGAAGTGATAAGGAGGGGCGAGAGGTCTCCCACAGTCGGGAGCGAGGGTCCGATGTGATGGGGGAGGGAGGGGCGACTGGTCTCCCACAGTCGGGAGTGAGGGTCCGATGTGATGGGGGAGTGAGGGGCGAGTGGTCTCGCACAGTCGGGAGTGAGGGTCCGATGTGATGGGGAGGGAGGGGCGAGTGGACTCCCACAGTCGGGAGTGAGGGTCCGATGTGATGGGGAGGGAGGTGCGAGAGGTCTCCCCACATTCGGGAGTGAGGATCCGATGTGATGGGGGAGTGGCGAGAGGTCTCCCACAGTCGGGAGTGAGGGTCCGAAGTGATGGGGAGGGGCGAGAGGTCTCCCACAGTCGGGAGTGAGGGTCCGAAGTGATGGGGAGGGGCGAGAGGTCTCCCACAGTCGGGAGTGAGGGTCCGATGTGATGGGGAGGGAGGGGCGAGTGATCTCCCACAGTCGGGACTGAGGGTCCGATGTGATAGCGAGGGGCGAGTGGTCTCCCACAGTCGGGAGTGAGGGTCCGTGGGGTAGGGAGTGGCGAGTGGTCTCCCACAGCCGGAAGTGAGGGTTCGATGTGATGGGGGAGGGAGGGGCGAGTGGTCTTCCCACAGTCGGGGGTGAGGGTCCGATGTGATGGGGGAGGGAGGGGCGAGTGGTCTCCCACAGTCGGGAGTGAGGGTCTGATGTGATGGGGGATGGAGGGGCGAGGGGTCTCCCACAGTCGGGAGTGACGGTCCGATGTGATGGGGAGGGAGGGGCGAGTGGTTTCCCACATTCGGGAGTGAGGGTCCGATGTGATGGGGGAGGGGCGAGTGGTCTCCCACAGTCGGGAGTGAGGGTCCGATGTGATGGGAGAGGGAGGGGCGAGTGGTCTTCCCACAGTCGGGAGTGAGGGTCCGATGTGATGGGGAGATGGAGGGGCGAGTGGTCTCCCACAGTCGGGAATGAGGGTCCGATGTGATGGGGAGGGAGGGGCGAGTGGTCTCCCACTGTCGGGGATGAGGGTCCGATGTGATGGGGGAGGGGCGAGTGGTCTCCCACAGTCGGGAGTGAGGGTCCGATGTGATGGGGAGGGAGGGGCGAGTGGTCTCCCACAGTCGGGAGTGAGGGTCCGATGTGATGGGGGAGGGAGGGGCGAGTGGTCTCGCACAGTCGGGAGCGAGGGTCCGATGTGATGGGGGAGGGAGGGGCGAGTGGTCTCCCACAGTCGGGAGTGAGGGTCCGATGTGATGGGGGAGGGAGGGGCGAGTGGTCTCCCACAGTCGGGAGTGAGGGTCCGATGTGATGGGGAGGTGCGAGTGGTCTCCCACAGTCGGGAGTGAGGGTCCGATGTGATGGGGGAGGGAGGGGCGAGGGGGTCTCCCACAGTTGGGAGTGAGGTTCCGATGTGATGGGGAGGGAGGGTCTAGTGGTCTCGCACACTCGGGAGTGAGGGCCCGATGTGATGGGGAGGGAGGGGCGAGTGATGTCCCCCCAGTCGGGAGTGAGGGTCCGATGTGATGGGGAGGGAGGGGAGAGTGGTCTCCCTCAATCGGGAGTGAGGGTCCGATGTGATGGGGAGGGATTGGCGAGTGGTCTCCCTCAGTCGGGAGTGAGGGTCCGATGTGATGGGGAGGGAGGGGCGAGTGGTCTCCCCACAGTCGGGAGTGAGGGTCCGATGTGATGGGGAGGGAGGGGCGAGTGGTCTCCCACACTCGGGAGTGAGGGTCCGATGTGATGGGGAGGGAGGGGCGAGTGGTCTCCCCACAGTCGGGAGTGAGGGTCCGATGTGATGGGGAGGGGCGAGTGGTCTCGCACAGTCGGGAGTGAGGGTCCGATGTGATGGGGAGGGGCGAGTGATCTCGCACAGTCGGGAGTGAGGGTCCGATGTGATGGGGAGGGGCGAGTGGACTCCCACAGTCGGGAGTGAGGGTCCGATGTGATGGGGAGGGAGGGGCGAGTGGACTCCCACAGTCGGGAGTGAGGGTCCGATTTGATGGGGAGGGGCGAGTGGTCTCCCACAGTCGCGAGTGAGGTTCCCATGTGATGGGGAGGGGAGAGTGGCCTAGCACAGTCGGGAGTGAGGGTCCGATGTGATGGGGAGGGAGGGGCGAATGGTCCCCCACAATCGGGCGTGAGGGTCCGATGTGATGGGGAGGGAGGGGCGAGTGGCCTCCCACAGTCGGGAATGAAGGTCCGAAGTGATAAGGAGGGGCGAGAGGTCTCCCACAGTCGGGAGCGAGGGTCCGATGTGATGGGGGAGGGAGGGGCGACTGGTCTCCCACAGTCGGGAGTGAGGGTCCGATGTGATGGGGGAGTGAGGGGCGAGTGGTCTCGCACAGTCGGGAGTGAGGGTCCGATGTGATGGGGAGGGAGGGGCGAGTGGACTCCCACAGTCGGGAGTGAGGGTCCGATGTGATGGGGAGGGAGGTGCGAGAGGTCTCCCCACATTCGGGAGTGAGGATCCGATGTGATGGGGGAGTGGCGAGAGGTCTCCCACAGTCGGGAGTGAGGGTCCGAAGTGATGGGGAGGGGCGAGAGGTCTCCCACAGTCGGGAGTGAGGGTCCGAAGTGATGGGGAGGGGCGAGAGGTCTCCCACAGTCGGGAGTGAGGGTCCGATGTGATGGGGAGGGAGGGGCGAGTGATCTCCCACAGTCGGGACTGAGGGTCCGATGTGATAGCGAGGGGCGAGTGGTCTCCCACAGTCGGGAGTGAGGGTCCGTGGGGTAGGGAGTGGCGAGTGGTCTCCCACAGCCGGAAGTGAGGGTTCGATGTGATGGGGGAGGGAGGGGCGAGTGGTCTTCCCACAGTCGGGGGTGAGGGTCCGATGTGATGGGGGAGGGAGGGGCGAGTGGTCTCCCACAGTCGGGAGTGAGGGTCTGATGTGATGGGGGATGGAGGGGCGAGGGGTCTCCCACAGTCGGGAGTGACGGTCCGATGTGATGGGGAGGGAGGGGCGAGTGGTTTCCCACATTCGGGAGTGAGGGTCCGATGTGATGGGGGAGGGGCGAGTGGTCTCCCACAGTCGGGAGTGAGGGTCCGATGTGATGGGAGAGGGAGGGGCGAGTGGTCTTCCCACAGTCGGGAGTGAGGGTCCGATGTGATGGGGGATGGAGGGGCGAGTGGTCTCCCACAGTCGGGAATGAGGGTCCGATGTGATGGGGAGGGAGGGGCGAGTGGTCTCCCACTGTCGGGGATGAGGGTCCGATGTGATGGGGGAGGGGCGAGTGGTCTCCCACAGTCGGGAGTGAGGGTCCGATGTGATGGGGAGGGAGGGGCGAGTGGTCTCCCACAGTCGGGAGTGAGGGTCCGATGTGATGGGGGAGGGAGGGGCGAGTGGTCTCGCACAGTCGGGAGCGAGGGTCCGATGTGATGGGGGAGGGAGGGGCGAGTGGTCTCCCACAGTCGGGAGTGAGGGTCCGATGTGATGGGGGAGGGAGGGGCGAGTGGTCTCCCACAGTCGGGAGTGAGGGTCCGATGTGATGGGGAGGTGCGAGTGGTCTCCCACAGTCGGGAGTGAGGGTCCGATGTGAT
Source organism: Somniosus microcephalus (assembly GCF_052327205.1). Taxonomy (NCBI): domain Eukaryota; kingdom Metazoa; phylum Chordata; class Chondrichthyes; order Squaliformes; family Somniosidae; genus Somniosus; species Somniosus microcephalus. The sequence continues at coordinate 78,169,581 of NW_028225179.1, forward strand.
GGGGGAGGGAGGGGCGAGGGGGTCTCCCACAGTTGGGAGTGAGGTTCCGATGTGATGGGGAGGGAGGGTCTAGTGGTCTCGCACACTCGGGAGTGAGGGCCCGATGTGATGGGGAGGGAGGGGCGAGTGATGTCCCCCCAGTCGGGAGTGAGGGTCCGATGTGATGGGGAGGGAGGGGAGAGTGGTCTCCCTCAATCGGGAGTGAGGGTCCGATGTGATGGGGAGGGATTGGCGAGTGGTCTCCCTCAGTCGGGAGTGAGGGTCCGATGTGATGGGGAGGGAGGGGCGAGTGGTCTCCCCACAGTCGGGAGTGAGGGTCCGATGTGATGGGGAGGGAGGGGCGAGTGGTCTCCCACACTCGGGAGTGAGGGTCCGATGTGATGGGGAGGGAGGGGCGAGTGGTCTCCCCACAGTCGGGAGTGAGGGTCCGATGTGATGGGGAGGGGCGAGTGGTCTCGCACAGTCGGGAGTGAGGGTCCGATATGATGGGGAGGGGCGAGAGGTCTCGCACAGTCGGGAGTGAGGGTCCGATGTGATGGGGAGGGAGGGGCGAGTGGACTCCCACAGTCGGGAGTGAGGGTCCGATTTGATGGGGAGGGGCGAGTGGTCTCCCACAGTCGCGAGTGAGGTTCCGATGTGATGGGGGAGGGAGGGGCGAATGGTCCCCCACAGTCAGGAGCGAGGGTCCGATGTGATGGGGAGGGAGGGGCGAGTGGTCTCCCACAGTCGGGAGTGAGGGTCCGATGTGATGGGGGAGTGAGGGGCGAGTGGTCTCGCACAGTCGGGAGTGAGGGTCCGATGTGATGGGGAGGGAGGGGCGAGTGGTCTCCCCACATTCGGGAGTGAGGATCCGATGTGATGGGGGAGGGGCGAGAGGTCTCCCACAGTCGGGAGTGAGGGTCCGAAGTGATGGGGAGGGGCGAGAGGTCTCCCACAGTCGGGAGTGAGGGTCCGAAGTGATGGGGAGGGGCGAGAGGTCTCCCACAGTCGGGAGTGAGGGTCCGATGTGATGGGGAGGGAGGGGCGAGTGGTCTCGCACAGTCGGGAGTGAGGGTCCGATGTGATGGCGAGGGGCGAGTGATCTCCCACAGTCGGGAGTGAGGGTCCGATGTGATAGCGAGGGGCGAGTGGTCTCCCACAGTCGGGAGTGAGGGTCCGTGGGGTAGGGAGTGGCGAGTGGTCTCCCTCAGCCGGAAGTGAGGGTTCGATGTGATGGGGGAGGGAGGGGCGCGTGGTCTTCCCACAGTCGGGGGTGAGGGTCCGATGTGATGGGGGAGGGAGGGGCGAGTGGTCTCCCACAGTCGGGACTAAGGGTCCGATGTGATGGGGGATGGAGGGGCGAGGGGTCTCCCACAGTCGGGAGTGACGGTCCGATGTGATGGGGAGGGAGGGGCGAGTGGTTTCCCACATTCGGGAGTGAGGGTCCGATGTGATGGGGGAGGGGCGAGTGGTCTCCCACAGTCGGGAGTGAGGTTCCGATGTGATGGGAGAGGGAGGGGCGAGTGGTCTTCCCACAGTCGGGAGTGAGGGTCCGATGTGATGGGGGATGGAGGGGCGAGTGGTTTCCCACAGTCGGGAATGAGGGTCCGATGTGATGGGGAGGGAGGGGCGAGTGGTCTCCCACTGTCGGGGATGAGGGTCTGATGTGATGGGGGAGGGGCGAGTGTTCTCCCACAGTCGGGAGTGAGGGTCCGATGTGATGGGGAGGGAGGGGCGAGTGGTCTCCCACAGTCGGGAGTGAGGGTCCGATGTGATGGGGGAGGGAGGGGCGAGTGGTCTCCCCACAGTCGGGAGTGAGGGTCCGATGTGATGGGGACGGAGGGGCGAGTGGTCTCCCACAGTCGGGAGTGAGGGTCCGATGTGATGGGGGAGGGAGGGGCGAGTGGTCTCCCACAGTCGGGAGTGAGGGTCCGATGTGATGGGGGAGGGAGGGGCGAGTGGACTCCCACAGTCGGAAGTGAGGGTCCGATGTGATGGGGGAGGGAGGGGCAAGTGGTCTCCCACAGTCGGGAGTGAGGGTCCGATGTGATGGGGAGGTGCGAGTGGTCTCCCACAGTCGGGAGTGAGGGTCCGATGTGATGGGGGAGGGAGGGGCGAGGGGGTCTCCCACAGTTGGGAGTGAGGGTCCGATGTGATGGGGAGGGAGGTTCGAGTGGTCTCCCACAGTCGGGAGTGAGGGTCCGATGTGATGGGGAGGGAGGGGCGAGTGGTCTCGCACAGTCGGGAGTGAGGGTCCGATGTGATGGGGAGGGAGGGGCGAGTGGACTCCCACAGTCGGGAGTGAGGGTCCGATGTGAAGGGGAGGGAGGTGCGAGAGGTCTCCCCACATTCGGGAGTGAGGATCCGATGTGATGGGGGAGTGGCGAGAGGTCTCCCACAGTCGGGAGTGAGGGTCCGAAGTGATGGGGAGGGGCGAGAGGTCTCCCACAGTCGGGAGTGAGGGTCCGAAGTGATGGGGAGGGGCGAGAGGTCTCCCACAGTCGGGAGTGAGGGTCCGATGTGATGGGGAGGGAGGGGCGAGTGATCTCCCACAGTCGGGACTGAGGGTCCGATGTGATAGCGAGGGGCGAGTGGTCTCCCACAGTCGGGAGTGAGGGTCCGTGGGGTAGGGAGTGGCGAGTGGTCTCCCACAGCCGGAAGTGAGGGTTCGATGTGATGGGGGAGGGAGGGGCGAGTGGTCTTCCCACAGTCGGGGGTGAGGGTCCGATGTGATGGGGGAGGGAGGGGCGAGTGGTCTCCCACAGTCGGGAGTGAGGGTCTGATGTGATGGGGGATGGAGGGGCGAGGGGTCTCCCACAGTCGGGAGTGACGGTCCGATGTGATGGGGAGGGAGGGGCGAGTGGTTTCCCACATTCGGGAGTGAGGGTCCGATGTGATGGGGGAGGGGCGAGTGGTCTCCCACAGTCGGGAGTGAGGGTCCGATGTGATGGGAGAGGGAGGGGCGAGTGGTCTTCCCACAGTCGGGAGTGAGGGTCCGATGTGATGGGGGATGGAGGGGCGAGTGGTCTCCCACAGTCGGGAATGAGGGTCCGATGTGATGGGGAGGGAGGGGCGAGTGGTCTCCCACTGTCGGGGATGAGGGTCCGATGTGATGGGGGAGGGGCGAGTGGTCTCCCATAGTCGGGAGTGAGGGTCCGATGTGATGGGCAGGGAGGGGCGAGTGGTCTCCCACAGTCGGGAGTGAGGGTCCGATGTGATGGGGGAGGGAGGGGCGAGTGGTCTCGCACAGTCGGGAGCGAGGGTCCGATGTGATGGGGGAGGGAGGGGCGAGTGGTCTCCCACAGTCGGGAGTGAGGGTCCGATGTGATGGGGGAGGGAGGGGCGAGTGGTCTCCCACAGTCGGGAGTGAGGGTCCGATGTGATGGGGAGGTGCGAGTGGTCTCCCACAGTCGGGAGTGAGGGTCCGATGTGATGGGGGAGGGAGGGGCGAGGGGGTCTCCCACAGTTGGGAGTGAGGTTCCGATGTGATGGGGAGGGAGGGTCTAGTGGTCTCGCACACTCGGGAGTGAGGGCCCGATGTGATGGGGAGGGAGGGGCGAGTGGTGTCCCCCCAGTCGGGAGTGAGGGTCCGATGTGATGGGGAGGGAGGGGTGAGTGGTCTCCCTCAATCGGGAGTGAGGGTCCGATGTGATGGGGAGGGATTGGCGAGTGGTCTCCCTCAGTCGGGAGTGAGGGTCCGATGTGATGGGGAGGGAGGGGCGAGTGGTCTCCCCACAGTCGGGAGTGAGGGTCCGATGTGATGGGGAGGGAGGGGCGAGTGGTCTCCCACACTCGGGAGTGAGGGTCCGATGTGATGGGGAGGGAGGGGCGAGTGGTCTCCCCACAGTCGGGAGTGAGGGTCCGATGTGATGGGGAGGGGCGAGTGGTCTCGCACAGTCGGGAGTGAGGGTCCGATATGATGGGGAGGGGCGAGAGGTCTCGCACAGTCGGGAGTGAGGGTCCGATGTGATGGGGAGGGAGGGGCGAGTGGACTCCCACAGTCGGGAGTGAGGGTCCGATTTGATGGGGAGGGGCGAGTGGTCTCCCACAGTCGCGAGTGAGGTTCCGATGTGATGGGGGAGGGAGGGGCGAATGGTCCCCCACAGTCAGGAGCGAGGGTCCGATGTGATGGGGAGGGAGGGGCGAGTGGTCTCCCACAGTCGGGAGTGAGGGTCCGATGTGATGGGGGAGTGAGGGGCGAGTGGTCTCGCACAGTCGGGAGTGAGGGTCCGATGTGATGGGGAGGGAGGGGCGAGTGGTCTCCCCACATTCGGGAGTGAGGATCCGATGTGATGGGGGAGGGGCGAGAGGTCTCCCACAGTCGGGAGTGAGGGTCCGAAGTGATGGGGAGGGGCGAGAGGTCTCCCACAGTCGGGAGTGAGGGTCCGAAGTGATGGCGAGGGGCGAGAGGTCTCCCACAGTCGGGAGTGAGGGTCCGATGTGATGGGGAGGGAGGGGCGAGTGGTCTCGCACAGTCGGGAGTGAGGGTCCGATGTGATGGCGAGGGGCGAGTGATCTCCCACAGTCGGGAGTGAGGGTCCGATGTGATAGCGAGGGGCGAGTGGTCTCCCACAGTCGGGAGTGAGGGTCCGTGGGGTAGGGAGTGGCGAGTGGTCTCCCTCAGCCGGAAGTGAGGGTTCGATGTGATGGGGGAGGGAGGGGCGAGTGGTCTTCCCACAGTCGGGGGTGAGGGTCCGATGTGATGGGGGAGGGAGGGGCGAGTGGTCTCCCACAGTCGGGACTAAGGGTCCGATGTGATGGGGGATGGAGGGGCGAGGGGTCTCCCACAGTCGGGAGTGACGGTCCGATGTGATGGGGAGGGAGGGGCGAGTGGTTTCCCACATTCGGGAGTGAGGGTCCGATGTGATGGGGGAGGGGCGAGTGGTCTCCCACAGTCGGGAGTGAGGTTCCGATGTGATGGGAGAGGGAGGGGCGAGTGGTCTTCCCACAGTCGGGAGTGAGGGTCCGATGTGATGGGGGATGGAGGGGCGAGTGGCTTCCCACAGTCGGGAATGAGGGTCCGATGTGATGGGGAGGGAGGGGCGAGTGGTCTCCCACTGTCGGGGATGAGGGTCTGATGTGATGGGGGAGGGGCGAGTGTTCTCCCACAGTCGGGAGTGAGGGTCCGATGTGATGGGGAGGGAGGGGCGAGTGGTCTCCCACAGTCGGGAGTGAGAGTCCGATGTGATGGGGGAGGGAGGGGCGAGTGGTCTCCCCACAGTCGGGAGTGAGGGTCCGATGTGATGGGGACGGAGGGGCGAGTGGTCTCCCACAGTCGGGAGTGAGGGTCCGATGTGATGGGGGAGGGAGGGGCGAGTGGTCTCCCACAGTCGGGAGTGAGGGTCCGATGTGATGGGGGAGGGAGGGGCGAGTGGACTCCCACAGTCGGAAGTGAGGGTCCGATGTGATGGGGGAGGGAGGGGCAAGTGGTCTCCCACAGTCGGGAGTGAGGGTCCGATGTGATGGGGAGGTGCGAGTGGTCTCCCACAGTCGGGAGTGAGGGTCCGATGTGATGGGGGAGGGAGGGGCGAGGGGGTCTCCCACAGTTGGGAGTGAGGGTCCGATGTGATGGGGAGGGAGGTTCGAGTGGTCTCCCACAGTCGGGAGTGAGGGTCCGATGTGATGGGGAGGGAGGGGCGAGTGGTCTCGCACACTCGGGAGTGAGGGCCCGATGTGATGGGGAGGGAGGGGCGAGTGGTCTCCCCACAGTCGGGAGTGAGGGTCCGATGTGATGGAGAGGGAGGGGCGAGTGGTCTCCCACAATCGGGAGTGAGGGTCCGATGTGATGGGGAGGGAGGGGCGAGTGGTCTCCCTCAGTCGGGAGTGAGGGTCCGATGTGATGGGGAGGGAGGGGCGAGTGGTCTCCCCACAGTCGGGAGTGAGGGTCCGATGTGATGGGGAGGGAGGGGCGAGTGGTCTCCCCACAGTCGGGAGTGAGGGTCCGATGTGATGGGGAGGGGCGTGTGGTCTCGCACAGTCGGGAGTGAGGGTCCGATGTGATGGGGGAGGGAGGGGCAATTGGTCTCCCACAGTCGGGAGTGAGGGTCCGATGTGATGGGGAGGTGTGAGTGGTCTCCCAAGTCGGGAGTGAGGGTCCGATGTGATGGGGGAGGGAGGGGCGAGGTGATCTCCCACAGTTGGGAGTGAGGGTCCGATGTGATGGGGAGGGAGGTTCGAGTGGTCTCCCACAGTCGGGAGTGAGGATCCGATGTGATGGGGTGGGAGGGGCGAGTGGTCTCGCACACTCGGGAGTGAGGGCCCGATGTGATGGGGAGGCAGGGGCGAGTGGTCTCCCTCAGTCGGGAGTGAGGGACCGATGTGATGGGGAGGGAGGGGCGAGTGGTCTCCCTCAGTCGGGAGTGAGGGTCCGATGTGATGGGGAGGGAGGGGCGAGTGGTCTCCCCACAGTCGGGAGTGAGGGTCCGATGTGATGGGGAGGGAGGGGCGAGTGGTCTCCCACACTCGGGAGTGAGGGTCCGATGTGATGGGGAGGGGCGAGTGGTCTCGCACAGTCGGGAGTGAGGGTCCGATGTGATGGGGAGGGGCGAGTGGTCTCGCACAGTCGGGAGTGAGGGTCCGATGTGATGGGGAGGGGCGAGTGGTCTCGCACAGTCGGGAGTGAGGGTCCGATGTGATGGGGAGGGGCGAGTGGACTACCACAGTCGGGAGTGAGGGTCCGATGTGATGGGGAGGGAGGGGCGAGTGGACTCCCACAGTCGGGAGTGAGGGTCCGATTTGATGGGGAGGGGCGAGTGGTCTCCCACAGTCGCGAGTGAGGTTCCGATGTGATGGGGAGGGGAGAGTGGCCTAGCACAGTCGGGAGTGAGGGTCCGATGTGATGGGGAGGGAGGGGCGAATGGTCCCCCACAGTCGGGCGTGAGGGTCCGATGTGATGGGGAGGGAGGGGCGAGTGGTCTCGCACAGTCGGGAGTGAAGGTCCGAAGTGATAGGGAGGGGCGAGTGGTCTCCCACAGTCGGGAGCGAGGGTCCGATGTGTTGGGGGAGGGAGGGGCGAATGGTCCCCCACAGTCGGGAGCGAGGGTCCGATGTGATGGGGGAGTGAGGGGCGAGTGGTCTCGCACAGTCGGGAGTGAGGGTCCGATGTGATGGGGAGGGAGGGGCGAGTGGTCTCCCACAGTCGGGAGTGAGGGTCCGATGTGATGGGGAGGGAGGTGCGAGAGGTCTCCCCACATTCGGGAGTGAGGATCCGATGTGATGGGGAGGGAGGGGCGAGAGGTCTCCCACAGTCGGGAGTGAGGGTCCGAAGTGATGGGGAGGGGCGAGAGGTCTCCCACAGTCGGAAGTGAGGGTCCGAAGTGATGGGGAGGGGCGAGAGGTCTCCCACAGTCGGGAGTGAGGTTCCGATGTGATGGGGAGGGAGGGGCGAGTGATCTCCCACAGTCGGGACTGAGGGTCCGATGTGATAGCGAGGGGCGAGTGGTCTCCCACAGTCGGGAGTGAGGGTCCGTGGGGTAGGGAGTGGCGAGTGGTCTCCCACAGCCGGAAGTGAGGGTTCGATGTGATGGGGGAGGGAGGGGCGAGTGGTCTTCCCACAGTCGGGGGTGAGGGTCCGATGTGATGGGGGAGGGAGGGGCGAGTGGTCTCCCACAGTCGGGAGTGAGGATCCGATGTGATGGGGGTGGGAGGGGCGAGGGGTCTCCCACAGTCGGGAGTGACGGTCCGATGTGATGGGGAGGGAGGGGCGAGTGGTTTCCCACATTCGGGAGTGAGGGTCCGATGTGATGGGGGAGGGGCGAGTGGTCTCCCACAGTCGGGAGTGAGGGTCCGATGTGATGGGGAGGGAGGGGCGAGTGGTCTCGCACAGTCGGGAGTGAGGGTCCGATGTGATGGGAGAGGGAGGGGCGAGTGGTCTTCCCACAGTCGGGAGTGAGGGTCCGATGTGATGGGGAGGGAGGGGCGAGTGGTCTCCCACAGTCGGGAGTGAGGGTCCGATGTGATGGGAGAGGGAGGGGCGAGTGGTCTCCCCACATTCGGGAGTGAGGGCCCGATGTGATGGGGGAGGGGCGAGTGGTCTCCCACAGTCGGGAATGAGGATCCGATGTGATGGGGAGGGAGGGGCGAGTGTTCTCCCACTGTCGGGGATGAGGGTCCGATGTGATGGGGGAGGGGCGAGTGGTCTCCCACAGTCGGGAGTGAGGGTCCGATGTGATGGGGAGGGAGGAGCGAGTGGTCTCCCACAGTCGGGAGTGAGGGTCCGATGTGATGGGGGAGGGAGGGGCGAGTGGTCTCCCACAGTCGGGAGTGAGGGTCCGATGTGATGGGGGAGGGAGGGGCGAGTTGTCTCCCACAGTCGGGAGTGAGGGTCCGATGTGATGGGGGAGGGAGGGGCGAGTGGTCTCCCACAGTCGGGAGTGAGGGTCCGATGTGATGGGGAGGTGCGAGTGGTCTCCCACAGTCGGGAGTGAGGGTCCGATGTGATGGGGGAGGGAGGGGCGAGGGGGTCTCCCACAGTTGGGAGTGAGGGTCCGATGTGATGGGGAGGGTGGGGCTAGTGGTCTCGCACACACGGGAGTGAGGGCCCGATGTGATGGGGAGGGAGGGGCGAGTGGTGTCCCCACAGTCGGGAGTGAGGGTCCGATGTGATGGGGAGGGAGGGGCGAGTGGTCTCCCTCAATCGCGAGTGAGGGTCCGATGTGATGGGGAGGGAGGGGCGAGTGGTCTCCCCACAGTCGGGAGTGAGGGTCCGATGTGATGGGGAGGGAGGGGCGAGTGGTCTCCCACACTCGGGAGTGAGGGTCCGATGTGATGGGGAGGGAGGGGCGAGTGGTCTCCCACAGTCGGGAGTGAGGGTCCGATGTGATGGGGAGGGGCGAGTGGTCTCCCCACAGTCGGGAGTGAGGGTCCGATGTGATGGGGAGGGAGGGGCGAGTGGTCTCCCACACTCGGGAGTGAGGGTCCGATGTGATGGGGAGGGGCGAGTGGTCTCCCCACAGTCGGGAGTGAGGGTCCGATGTGATGGGGAGGGGCGAGTGGTCTCGCACAGTCGGGAGTGAGGGTCCGATGTGATGGGGAGGGGCGAGTGGTCTCCCCACAGTCGGGAGTGAGGGTCCGATGTGATGGGGAGGGGCGAGTGGTCTCCCCACAGTCGGGAGTGAGGGTCCGATGTGATGGGGAGGGAGGGGCGAGTGGTCTCCCACACTCGGGAGTGAGGGTCCGATGTGATGGGGAGGGGCGAGTGGTCTCCCCACAGTCGGGAGTGAGGGTCCGATGTGATGGGGAGGGGCGAGTGGTCTCGCACAGTCGGGAGTGAGGGTCCGATGTGATGGGGAGGGGCGAGTGGTCTCGCACAGTCGGGAGTGAGGGTCCGATGTGATGGGGAGGGGCGAGTGGTCTCGCACAGTCGGGAGTGAGGGTCCGATGTGATGGGGAGGGGCGAGTGGACTCCCACAGTCGGGAGTGAGGGTCCGATGTGATGGGGAGGGAGGGGCGAGTGGACTCCCACAGTCGGGAGTGAGGGTCCGATTTGATGGGGAGGGGCGAGTGGTCTCCCACAGTCGCGAGTGAGGTTCCGATGTGATGGGGAGGGGAGAGTGGCCTAGCACAGTCGGGAGTGAGGGTCCGATGTGATGGGGAGGGAGGGGCGAATGGTCCCCCACAGTCGGGCGTGAGGGTCCGATGTGATGGGGAGGGAGGGGCGAGTGGCCTCCCACAGTCGGGAATGAAGGTCCGAAGTTATAGGGAGGGGCGAGTGGTCTCCCACAGTCGGGAGCGAGGGTCCGATGTGTTGGGGGAGGGAGGGGCGAATGGTCCCCCACAGTCGGGAGCGAGGGTCCGATGTGATGGGGAGGGAGGGGCGACTGGTCTCCCAAAGTCGGGAGTGAGGGTCCGATGTGATGGGGGAGTGAGGGGCGAGTGGTCTCGCACAGTCGGGAGTGAGGGTCCGATGTGATGGGGAGGGAGGGGCGAGTGGTCTCCCACAGTCGGGAGTGAGGGTCCGATGTGATGGGGAGGGAGGTGCGAGAGGTCTCCCCACATTCGGGAGTGAGGATCCGATGTGATGGGGGAGTGGCGAGAGGTCTCCCACAGTCGGGAGTGAGGGTCCGAAGTGATGGGGAGGGGCGAGAGGTCTCCCACAGTCGGGAGTGAGGGTCCGAAGTGATGGGGAGGGGCGAGAGGTCTCCCACAGTCGGGAGTGAGGTTCCGATGTGATGGGGAGGGAGGGGCGAGTGATCTCCCACAGTCGGGACTGAGGGTCCGATGTGATAGCGAGGGGCGAGTGGTCTCCCACAGTCGGGAGTGAGGGTCCGTGGGGTAGGGAGTGGCGAGTGGTCTCCCACAGCCGGAAGTGAGGGTTCGATGTGATGGGGGAGGGAGGGGCGAGTGGTCTTCCCACAGTCGGGGGTGAGGGTCCGATGTGATGGGGGAGGGAGGGGCGAGTGGTCTCCCACAGTCGGGAGTGAGGGTCCGATGTGATGGGGTGGGAGGGGCGAGGGGTCTCCCACAGTCGGGAGTGACGGTCCGATGTGATGGGGAGGGAGGGGCGAGTGGTTTCCCACATTCGGGAGTGAGGGTCCGATGTGATGGGGGAGGGGCGAGTGGTCTCCCACAGTCGGGAGTGAGGGTCCGATGTGATGGGAGAGGGAGGGGCGAGTGGTCTTCCCACAGTCGGGAGTGAGGGTCCGATGTGATGGGGGATGGAGGGGCGAGTGGTCTCCCACAGTCGGGAATGAGGGTCCGATGTGATGGGGAGGGAGGGGCGAGTGTTCTCCCACTGTCGGGGCTGAGGGTCCGATGTGATGGGGGAGGGGCGAGTGGTCTCCCACAGTCGGGAGTGAGGGTCCGATGTGATGGGGAGGGAGGAGCGAGTGGTCTCCCACAGTCGGGAGTGAGGGTCCGATGTGATGGGGGAGGGAGGGGCGAGTGGTCTCCCACAGTCGGGAGTGAGGGTCCGATGTGATGGGGGAGGGAGGGGCGAGTGGTCTCCCACAGTCGGGAGTGAGGGTCCGATGTGATGGGGGAGGGAGGGGCGAGTGGTCTACCACAGTCGGGAGTGAGGGTCCGATGTGATGGGGAGGTGCGAGTGGTCTCCCACAGTCGGGAGTGAGGGTCCGATGTGATGGGGGAGGGAGGGGCGAGGGGGTCTCCCACAGTTGGGAGTGAGGGTCCGATGTGATGGGGAGGGAGGGGCTAGTGGTCTCGCACACTCGGGAGTGAGGGCCCGATGTGATGGGGAGGGAGGGGCGAGTGGTGTCCCCACAGTCGGGAGTGAGGGTCCGATGTGATGGGGAGGGAGGGGCGAGTGGTCTCCCTCAATCGGGAGTGAGGGTCCGATGTGATGGGGAGGGAGGGGCGAGTGGTCTCCCTCAGTCGGGAGTGAGGGTCCGATGTGATGGGGAGGGAGGGGCGAGTGGTCTCCCCACAGTCGGGAGTGAGGGTCCGATGTGATGGGGAGGGAGGGGCGAGTGGTCTCCCACACTCGGGAGTGAGGGTCTGATGTGATGGGGAGGGAGGGGCGAGTGGTCTCCCCACAGTCGGGAGTGAGGGTCCGATGTGATGGGGAGGGGCGTGGTCTCGCACAGCCGGGAGTGAGGGTCCGATGTGATGGGAGGGAGGGGCGAGTGGACTCCCACAGTCGGGAGTGAGGGTCCGATTTGATGGGGAGGGGCGAGTGGTCTCCCACAGTCGCGAGTGAGGTTCCGATGTGATGGGGGAGGGAGGGGCAAATGGTCCCCCACAGTCAAGAGCGAGGGTCCGATGTGATGGGGAGGGAGGGGCGAGTGGTCTCCCACAGTCGGGAGTGAGGGTCCGATGTGATGGGGGAGTGAGGGGCGAGTTGTCTCGCACAGTCGGGAGTGAGGGTCCGATGTGATGGGGAGGGAGGGGCGAGTGGTCTCCCCACATTCGGGAGTGAGGATCCGATGTGATGGGGGAGGGGCGAGAGGTCTCCCACAGTCGGGAGTGAGGGTCCGAAGTGATGGGGAGGGGCGAGAGGTCTCCCACAGTCTGGAGTGAGGGTCCGAAGTGATGGGAAGGGGCGAGAGGTCTCCCACAGTCGGGAGTGAGGTTCCGATGTGATGGGGGAGGGAGGGGCGAGTGGTCTCGCACAGTCGGGAGTGAGGGTCCGATGTGATGGCGAGGGGCGAGTGATCTCCCACAGTCGGGAGTGAGGGTCCGATGTGATAGCGAGGGGCGAGTGGTCTCCCACAGTCGGGAGTGAGGTTCCGTGGGGTAGGGAGTGGCGAGTGGTCTCCCTCAGCCGGAAGTGAGGGTTCGATGTGATGGGGGAGGGAGGGGCGAGGGGGTCTCCCACAGTTGGGAGTGAGGATGCGATGTGATGGGGAGGGAGGTTCGAGTGGTCTCCCACAGTCGGGAGTGAGGGTCCGATGTGATGGGGGAGGGAGGGGCGAGGGGTTCTCCCACAGTTGGGAGTGAGGGTCGATGTGATGGGGAGGGAGGTTCGAGTGGTCTCCCACAGTCGGGAGTGAGGGTCCGATGTGATGGGGAGGGAGGGGCGAGTGGTCTCGCACACTCGGGAGTGAGGGCCCGATGTGATGGGGAGGGAGGGGGCGAGTGGTCTCCCCACAGTCGGGAGTGAGGGTCCGATGTGATGGAGAGGGAGGGGCGAGTGGTCTCCCTCAATCGGGAGTGAGGGTCCGATGTGATGGGGAGGGAGGGGCGAGTGGTCTCCCTCAGTCGGGAGTGAGGGTCCGATGTGATGGGGAGGGAGGGGCGAGTGGTCTCCCCACAGTCGGGAGTGAGGGTCCGATGTGATGGGGAGGGAGGGGCGAGTGGTCTCCCCACTGTCGGGAGTGAGGGTCCGATGTGATGGGGAGGGGCGTGTGGTCTCGCACAGTCGGGAGTGAGGGTCCGATGTGATGGGGAGGGGCGAGTGGTCTCCCCACATTCGGGAGTGCGGGTCCGATGTGATGGGGAGGGGCGAGTGGTCTCGCACACTCGGGAGTGAGGGCCCGATGTGATGGGGAGGGAGGGGCGAGTGGTCTCCCCACAGTCGGGAGTGAGGGTCCGATGTGATGGAGAGGGAGGGGCGAGTGGTCTCCCTCAATCGGGAGTGAGGGTCCGATGTGATGGGGAGGGAGGGGCGAGTGGTCTCCCTCAGTCGGGAGTGAGGGTCCGATGTGATGGGGAGGGAGGGGCGAGTGGTCTCCCCACAGTCGGGAGTGAGGGTCCGATGTGATGGGGAGGGAGGGGCGAGTGGTCTCCCCACTGTCGGGAGTGAGGGTCCGATGTGATGGGGAGGGGCGTGTGGTCTCGCACAGTCGGGAGTGAGGGTCCGATGTGATGGGGAGGGGCGAGTGGTCTCCCCACAGTCGGGAGTGAGGGTCCGATGTGATGGGGAGGGGCGAGTGGTCTCGCACAGTCGGGAGTGAGGGTCCGATGTGATGGGGAGGGGCGAGTGGTCTCGCACAGTCGGGAGTGAGGGTCCGATGTGATGGGGAGGGGCAAGTGGTCTCCCACAGTCGGGAGTGAGGGTCCGATGTGATGGGGAGGGAGGGGCGAGTGGACTCCCACAGTCGGGAGTGAGGGTCCGATTTGATGGGGAGGGGCGGGTGGTCTCCCACAGTCGCGAGTGAGGTTCCGATGTGATGGGGAGGGGAGAGTGGCCTAGCACAGTCGGGAGTGAGGGTCCGATGTGATGGGGAGGGAGGGGCGAATGGTCCCCCACAGTCGGGCGTGAGGGTCCGATGTGATGGGGAGGGAGGGTCGAGTGGCCTCCCACAGTCGGGAGTGAGGGTCCGATTTGATGGGGAGGGGCGGGTGGTCTCCCACAGTCGCGAGTGAGGTTCCGATGTGATGGGGAGGGGAGAGTGGCCTAGCACAGTCGGGAGTGAGGGTCCGATGTGATGGGGAGGGAGGGGCGAATGGTCCCCCACAGTCGGGCGTGAGGGTCCGATGTGATGGGGAGGGAGGGTCGAGTGGCCTCCCACAGTCGGGAATGAAGGTCCGAAGTGATAGGGAGGGTCGAGTGGTCTCCCACAGTCGGGAGCGAGGGTTCGATGTGATGGGGGAGGGAGGGGCGAGTGGTCCCCCACAGTCGGGAGCGAGGGTCCGATGTGATGGGGGAGGGAGGGGCGAGTGGTCTCTCACAGTCGGGAATGAGGGTCCGATGTGATGGGGGATGGAGGGGCGAGGGGTCTCCCACAGTCGGGAGTGACGGTCCGATGTGATGGGGAGGGAGGGGCGAGTGGTCTCCCACAGTCGGGAGTGAGGGTCCGATGTGATGGGGGAGGGAGGGGCGAGTGGTCTTCCCACAGTCGGGGGTGAGGGTCCGATGTGATGGGGAGGGAGGGGCGAGTGGTCTCCCACAGCCGGAAGTGAGTGTTCGATGTGATGGGGGAGGGAGGGGCGAGTGGTCTTCCCACAGTCGGGGGTGAGGGTCCGATGTGATGGGGAGGGAGGGGCGAGTGGTCTCCCACAGTCGGGAGTGAGGGTCCGTTGTGATGGGGGATGGAGGGGCGAGGGGTCTCCCACAGTCGGGAGTGACGGTCCGATGTGATGGGGAGGGAGGGGCGAGTGGTTTCCCACATTCGGGAGTGAGGGTCCGATGTGATGGGGGAGGGGCGAGTGGTCTCCCAAAGTCGGGAGTCAGGGTCCGATGTGATGGGGAGGGAGGGGCGAGTGGTCTCGCACACTCGGGAGTGAGGGCCCGATGTTATGGGGAGGGAGGGGCAAGTGGTCTCCCCACAGTCGGGAGTGAGGGTCCGATGTGATGGAGAGGGAGGGGCGAGTGGTCTCCCTCAATCGGGAGTGAGGGTCCGATGTGATGGGGAGGGAGGGGCGAGTGGTCTCCCTCAGTCGGGAGTGAGGGTCCGATGTGATGGGGAGGGAGGGGCGAGTGGTCTCCCCACAGTCGGGAGTGAGGGTCCGATGTGATGGGGAGGGAGGGGCGAGTGGTCTCCCCACAGTCGGGAGTGAGGGTCCGATGTGATGGGGAGGAGCGTGTGGTCTCGCACAGTCGGGAGTGAGGGTCCGATGTGATGGGGAGGGGCGAGTGGTCTCCCCACAGTCGGGAGTGAGGGTCCGATGTGATGGGGAGGGGCAAGTTGTCTCGCACAGTTGGGAGTGAGGGTCCGATGTGATGGGGAGGGGCGAGTGGTCTCCCACAGTCGGGAGTGAGGGTCCGATGTGATGGGGAGGGAGGGGCGAGTGGACTCCCACAGTCGGGAGTGAGGGTCCGATTTGATGGGGAGGGGCGGGTGGTCTCCCACAGGCGGGAGTGAGGGTCCGATGTGATGGGGAGGGAGGGGCGAATGGTCCCCCACAGTCGGGCGTGAGGGTCCGATGTGATGGGGAGGGAGGGTCGAGTGGCCTCCCACAGTCGGGAATGAAGGTCCGAAGTGATAGGGAGGGTCGAGTGGTCTCCCACAGTCGGGAGCGAGGGTTCGATGTGATGGGGGAGGGAGGGGCGAATGGTCCCCCACAGTCGGGAGCGAGGGTCCGATGTGATGGGGGAGGGAGGGGCGAGTGGTCTCCCACAGTCGGGAGTGAGGGTCCGATGCGATGGGGAGGGAGGGGCGAGTGGTCCCCCACAGTCGGGAGCGAGGGTCCGATGTGATGGGGGAGGGAGGGGCGAGTGGTCTCCCACAGTCGGGAGTGAGGGTCCGATGTGATGGGGGATGGAGGGGCGAGTGGTCTCCCACAGTCGGGAGTGAGGGTCCGATGTGATGGGGAGGGGCAAGTTGTCTCGCACAGTTGGGAGTGAGGGTCCGATGTGATGGGGAGGGGCGAGTGGTCTCCCACAGTCGGGAGTGAGGGTCCGATGTGATGGGGAGGGAGGGGCGAGTGGACTCCCACAGTCGGGAGTGAGGGTCCGATTTGATGGGGAGGGGCGGGTGGTCTCCCACAGGCGGGAGTGAGGGTCCGATGTGATGGGGAGGGAGGGGCGAATGGTCCCCCACAGTCGGGCGTGAGGGTCCGATGTGATGGGGAGGGAGGGTCGAGTGGCCTCCCACAGTCGGGAATGAAGGTCCGAAGTGATAGGGAGGGTCGAGTGGTCTCCCACAGTCGGGAGCGAGGGTTCGATGTGATGGGGGAGGGAGGGGCGAATGGTCCCCCACAGTCGGGAGCGAGGGTCCGATGTGATGGGGGAGGGAGGGGCGAGTGGTCTCCCACAGTCGGGAGTGAGGGTCCGATGCGATGGGGAGGGAGGGGCGAGTGGTCCCCCACAGTCGGGAGCGAGGGTCCGATGTGATGGGGGAGGGAGGGGCGAGTGGTCTCCCACAGTCGGGAGTGAGGGTCCGATGTGATGGGGGATGGAGGGGCGAGTGGTCTCCCACAGTCGGGAGTGAGGGTCCGATGTGATGGGGGAGGGGCGAGTGGTCTCCAACAGTCGGGAGTGACGGTCCGATGTGATGGGGAGGGAGGGGCGAGTGGTTTCCCACATTCGGGAGTGAGGGTCCGATGTGATGGGGGAGGGGCGAGTGGTCTCCCAAAGTCGGGAGTGAGGGTCCGATGTGATGGGAGAGGGAGGGGCGAGTGGTCTTCCCACAGTTGGAATGAGGGTCCGATGTGATGGGGGATGGAGGGGCGAGTGGTCTCCCACAGTCGGGAATGAGGGTCCGATGTGGTAGGGAGGGAGGGGCGAGTGGTCTCCCACTGTCGGGGATGAGGGTCCGATGTGATGGGGGAGGGGCGAGTGGTCTCCCACAGTCGGGAGTGAGGGTCCGATGTGATGGGGAGGGAGGGGCGAGTGGTCTCCCACAGTCGGGAGTGAGGGTCCGATGTGATGGGGGATGGAGGGGCGAGTGGTCTCCCCACAGTCGGGAGTGAGGGTCCGATGTGATGGGGACGGAGGGGCGAGTGGTCTCCCACAGTCGGGAGTGAGGGTCCGATGTGATGGGGGAGGGAGGGGCGAATGGTCGCCCACAGTCGGGAGTGAGGGTCCGATGTGATGGGGGAGGGAGGGGCGAGTGGTCTCCCACAGTCGGGAGTGAGGGTCCGATGTGATGGGGGAGGGAGGGGCAAGTGGTCTCCCACAGTCGGGAGTGAGGGTCCGATGTGATGGGGAGGGGCGAGTGGTCTCGCACAGTCGGGAGTGAGGGTCCGATGTGATGGGGAGGGGCGAGTGGTCTCGCACAGTCGGGAGTGAGGGTCCGATGTGATGGGGAGGGAGGGGCGAGTGGACTCCCACAGTCGGGAGTGAGGGTCCGATTTGATGGGGAGGGGCGGGTGGTCTCCCACAGTCGCGAGTGAGGTTCCGATGTGATGGGGAGGGGAGAGTGGCCTAGCACAGTCGGGAGTGAGGGTCCGATGTGATGGGGGAGGGAGGGTCGAGGTGATCTCCCACAGTTGGGAGTGAGGGTCCGATGTGATGGGGAGGGAGGTTCGAGTGGTCTCCCACAGTCGGGAGTGAGGGTCCGATGTGATGGGGTGGGAGGGGCGAGTGGTCTCGCACACTCGGGAGTGAGGGCCCGATGAGATGGGGAGGGAGGGGCGAGTGGTCTCCCTCAGTCGGGAGTGAGGGTCCGATGTGATGGGGAGGGAGGGGCGAGTGGTCTCCCTCAGTCGGGAGTGAGGGTCCGATGTGATGGGGAGGGAGGGGCGAGTGGTCTCCCCACAGTCGGGAGTGAGGGTCCGATGTGATGGGAAGGGAGGGGCGAGTGGTCTCCCACACTCGGGAGTGAGGATCCGATGTGATGGGGAGGGGCGACTGGTCTCCCCACAGTCGGGAGTGAGGGTCCGATGTGATGGGGAGGGGCGAGTGGACTCCCACAGTCGGGAGTGAGGGTCCGATGTGATGGGGAGGGAGGGGCGAGTGGACTCCCACAGTCGGGAGTGAGGGTCCGATTTGATGGGGAGGGAGGGGCGAGTGGTCTCCCACAGTCGCGAGTGAGGTTCCGATGTGATGGGGAGGGGAGAGTGGCCTAGCACAGTCGGGAATGAGGGTCCGATGTGATGGGGAGGGAGGGGCGAATGGTCCCCCAAAGTCGGGCGTGAGGGTCCGATGTGATGGGGAGGGAGGGGCGAGTGGCCTCCCACAGTTGGGAATGAAGGTCCGAAGTGATAGGGAGGGGCGAGTGGTCTCCCACAGTCGGGAGCGAGGGTCCGATGTGATGGGTGAGGGAGGGGGCGAGTGGTCTCCCACAGTCGGGAGCGAGGGTCCGATGTGATGGGGAGTGAGGGGCGAGTGGTCTCCCACAGTCGGGAGTGAGGGTCCGATGTGATGGGGGAGTGAGGGGCGAGTGGTCTCGCACAGTCGGGAGTGAGGGTCCGATGTGATGGGGAGGGAGGGTCGAGTGGTCTCCCACATTCGGGAGTGAGGGTCCGATGTGATGGGGAGGGAGGGGCGAGAGTTCTCCCACATTCGGGAGTGAGGGTCCGATATGATGGGGGAGGGTCGTGTGGTCTCCCACAGTCGGGAGTGAGGGTCCGATGTGATGGGGGAGGGAGGGGCAAGTGGTCTCCCACAGTCGGGAGTGAGGGTCCGATGTGATGGGGAGGTGCGAGTGGTCTCCCACAGTCGGGAGTGAGGGTCCGATGTGATGGGGGGAGGGAGGGGCGAGGGGGTCTCCCACAGTTGGGAGTGAGGGTCCGATGTGATGGGGAGGGAGGTTCGAGTGGTCTCCCACAGTCGGGAGTGAGGGTCCGATGTGATGGGGAGGGAGGGGCGAGTGGTCTCGCACAATCGGGAGTGAGGGCCCGATGTGATGGGGAGGGAGGGGCGAGTGGTGTCCCCACAGTCGGGAGTGAGGGTCCGATGTGATGGGGAGGGAGGGGCGAGTGGTCTCCCTCAATCGGGAGTGAGGGTCCGATGTGATGGGGAGGGAGGGGCGAGTGGTCTCCCTCAGTCGGGAGTGAGGGTCCGATGTGATGGGGAGGGAGGGGCGAGTGGTCTCCCCACAGTCGGGAGTGAGGGTCCGATGTGATGGGGAGGGAGGGGCGAGTGGTCTCCCACACTCGGGAGTGAGGGTCCGATGTGATGGGGAGGGAGGGGCGAGTGGTCTCCCCACAGTCGGGAGTGAGGGTCAGATGTGATGGGGAGGGGCGAGTGGTCTCGCACTGTCGGGAGTGAGGGTCCGATGTGATGGGGAGGGGCGAGTGGTCTCGCACAGTCGGGAGTGAGGGTCCGATGTGATGGGGAGGGAGGGGCGAGTGGACTCCCACAGTCGGGAGTGAGGGTCCGATTTGATGGGGAGGGGCGAGTGGTCTCTGATGCGCTATCAATTACTCATAGAAGACTGAGAGTTAGAAGAGTAACCAAAGGCTTTTATTAACAACAGAATGGAGGTCTGCCTCGAGTGGTCGACCGGTCCAGGATACAAGGGCTGGGGAGCAGTCACCTTTATACTAGGACCTGTGGGAGGAGTCAGCCGAGGCATGTCCAGGCATGTACACAGTGGAATACAAACAGGACAAACAGGAATACAAACAGTGGTTTACCACATTCACCCCTTGTTTAAAATTGAGTCCGGCGGGGTGAAGTGTATTAAAAGTTAGTGTATTGGAGTCTCTCCGGAGGTCTTGTCTGCCGCTGTGATCGGCGTGGCGACGGCAGGTGTAGTGAAGCTTCCGGCGTCGAGTCCAGCGTAGGCTGTGGCACAGGCGTGTCGTCCTCGTAGATGTCGAGCGGGTCGCGGGGCCCAGGCCTGCCGTCTGCTGGGGCTGGATATCGGATCGTGGGGGGGGGTGGTAGTGGGTAGTGGGTTACTGTGGTCCCCGAGGGTGCAAGGTCTCTTATGGAGACTGTGTCCTCCCGCCCGTCCGGGTATGCGATGTAAGCATACTGGGGGTTGGCGTGGAGGAGGTCGACCCTCTCGACCAGGGGGTCCGTTTTATGGGTCCTCACGTGTCTTCTCAGTAGGACCGGCCCTGGGGACGTCAGCCATGGCGGTAGCGACGTCCCTGATGTGGACTTCCTTGGGAAGACAAACATTTTCTCATGAGGGGTGGCGTTAGTGGCAGTGCAGAGCAGTGACCGAATAGAGTGGAGCGCATCGGGGAGCACATCCTGCCAGCGGGAGGTTGGAAGGCCCCTAGACTTTAAGGCTAGCAGGACGGCCTTCCAAACTGTCGCATTTTCTCTTTCCACCTGTCCGTTCCCCCGGGGGTTGTAACTGGTGGTCCTGCTTGTGGCAATACCCCTAGTTAGCAGGTACTGACGGAGTTCGTCGCTCATAAACGATGAGCCCCGGTCGCTATGGATATAGCTGGGGAAGCCGAACAGGGTGAAGAGGTTGTTCAGACATTTAATGACCGTGGCACTGGTCATGTCCGGGCAGGGGAAGGCGAACGGGAAACGGGAGTACTCATCAATAATATTGAGGAAGTACACATTGCGGTCGGAGGAGGGGAGAGGCCCTTTAAAATCAACGCTCAGGCGCTCGAAGGGGCGAGTGGCTTTTATCAGGTGGGCCCTGTCTGGTCTATAAAAGTGTGGTTTGCACTCAGCGCAGACTTGGCAGTTCCTGGTCATGGTCCTGACCTCCTCAATAGAGTAAGGCAGGTTGCGGGCCTTGATGAGGTGGAAGAACCTGGTGACCCCCGGGTGGCAGAGGTCATTGTGGAGGACCCGTAGTCTATCGATCTGCGCGCTGGCGCAGGTGCCACGCGATAGCGCATCCGGGGGTTCATTTAGCTTCCCGGGCCGGTACAAGATCTCGTAGTTGTAGGTGGAAAGTTCGATTCTCCACCTCAAGATCTTGTCATTTTTGATTTTGCCCCTCTGCTTGTTGTTAAACATAAAAGCAACTGAACGCTGGTCAGTGAGCAGGGTAAATCGTTTTCCGGCCAGGTAGTGCCTCCAATGACGCACAGCCTCCACAATCGCCTGGGCCTCCTTCTCAACAGCGGAGTGTCTGGTCTCCGGGCCTTGGAGGGTTCGTGAAAAGAAGGCCACGGGTCTCCCCGCCTGATTGAGGGTAGCGGCCAGGGCAAAGTCGGACGCGTCGCTTTCCACCTGGAAGGGGATGGATTCGTCCACTGCGTGCATGGTGGCTTTGGCAATGTCCTCCTTGATACGGTGGAAGGCTAAGCGGGCCTCTGCCGTCAAGGGAAAAGAGGTGGACTTGATCAGCGGACGGGCCTTGTCCGCATAGTAGGGGACCCACTGGGCGTAATAGGAGAAAAACCCTAGGCACCTCTTCAGGGCCTTGAGGCAGTGGGGCAGTGGAAGTTCCATAAGGGGACGCATCCGGTCGGGGTCGGGGCCGATGACTCCGTGTTCCACAACACAGCCAAGGATGGCGAGGCGGTTTGTGCGGAATATGCACTTCTCCTTGTTATATGTCAGGTTTAGGAGTTGGGCGGTGCGGAGGAATTTTTCGAGGTTTGCGTCATGGTCCTGCAAGTCACGGCCGCAGATGGTCACATTGTCCAGATATGGGAAAGTGGCCTGCAACGCATTTTGATCTACCATCCGGTCCATCTCCCTTTGGAAGACGGAGACCCCGTTGGTGACGCCAAAGGGAACCCTAAGGAAGTGATAGAGGCGGCCGTTTGCCTCAAAGGCAGTGTACTGGCGGCCCTCAGGGCGGATGGGGAGCTGGTGGTACGCTGATTTCAGGTCAATGGTCGAGAAGACGCGGTACTGCGCGATCTGGTTGACCATATCAGCTATACGGGGGAGTGGGTAGGCGTCCAGCAGGGTGTAGCGATTTATTGTCTGGCTGTAGTCGATGACCAGGCGCTGCTTCTCGCCGGTCTTAACAACCACAACCTGGGCTCGCCAGGGGCTGGTGCTGCCCTCAATAATCCCTTCTTTCAGGAGCCGCTCCACTTCGGTTTTAATGAAAACCCTGTCCCCGGCACTGTATCGCCTGCTCTTTGTGGCGATGGGCTTACAGTCGGGGGTGAGGTTAGCAAACAGTGGGGGGGGGGTGACTCTGAGTGTGGAGAGGTTGCACCTGGTGCGCGGCGGGCAATTTGGAAGCTGCTGGCTGCGGACTGTGAGTGGGGGTAGGGGTCCACCGTACGCCATCGTAACACTTTTAAGGTGGCTCTGAAAATCTAACCCCAGCAGGACGGCAGCGCAGAGGTCAGGCAGGACCAGAAGTTTAAAATGATCGTACACGGTCCCGTCTACTACGAGTGTCACCACGCAGTAGCCGCCGATGTCCGCCGACTGGGACTCGGAGGCCATAGAAATCCGCTGTTGCGCAGGCAGGACTGGGAGAGAGCAACGCCGCACCGTGTCGGGGTGGATGAAGCTCTCCGTGCTCCCAGAGTCAAAAAGGCAGATTGTATCGTGACCATTTACCTTAATGTCCATTGTGGAACTGGCCAGTTGGTGCGGTCTCGCTTGGTCCAGTGTAACGGATGCCAGCGTAGGGGTCGGTGTGTCGCTGCGGGTATCAGATGAGGCGGTGTCGGGGGCCTGCTGCGTCCCGGCTGTCGTCCAAGATGGCGGCGTCCATGATCCCCATGCGGCTGGAGGCGTCCAAAATGGCTGCTGTACCGGTGATTCGCACACGGCCGGGGAGGTCCAAAATGGCGGCCCGCACGGCCCACACGCGGCGCTGCTGGGGTTCGGGGTGGCTTTGGCCCTGCAGATGCTAGCGTAGTGTCCCTTCTTCCCGCAGCCCGAGCAGATCGCGTTTTTCGCCGGGCAGCGCGCTCTGGGGTGTTTTGCCTGGCCACAGAAGTAGCATTTCTGGCCTTGGGGCACTGCTGTCTGGCCTTGGGACACTGCTGCGGTAGTTGGGCCGTTGTTGGGGTGTGGCTGGGGTGGCACGGCGCTATGAGGCGGTCCTACCGTGTCCCAGGCTGTCATTCCCCGCGGCGTCCACGGTGCAGAGGAGTAGGCATCCATGCCCTGGTAGGCTGCATCCAACGATAGTGCGAGTTCAGAGGCCTTGTTGAGGTCGAGGTTACTCTGCTCCAACAGTCGCTGTCGGGTGTAATTGGATCTGTGGCCCGCTACAAAAGCGTCCCGGATAAGTTCCTCTGTGTACACGGCGGCCTTTACATCCTTACAACCACAGGCCCGGCCAAGCACAGACAGTGCCTGAAGGTATTCCACGGTCGATTCCCCAGGTTGTTGTTTACGACTCCCCAGGAGGTGCCTGGCGTACACTTCGTTCACTGGGCGCGTGTACTGGTCCTTGAGGAGCTTGATAGCGTCCGCGTACGAGGTCGCGTCTTGGATGACCGAGTACACTCGGTGGTTCACTTTGGAGGTCAGGACATCCAGTTTGTCCTCGTCCGATTTGATTGCTTCGGAGGCGGTCAGGAATTTTTCGAAACACTTAAGCCAGTGAGTAAACTTGGTGGATGAGTCCGCCTCCCGATGATCTAAGTCCAGGCATGCTGGTGTGAGGATCTTCTCCATTATAAAAATGTTGTTAATAAAATTGATGCGCTATCAATTACTCATCGAAGACTGAGAGTTAGAAGAGTAACCAAAGGCTTTTATTAACAACAGAATGGAGGTCTGCCTCGAGTGGTCGACCGGTCCAGGATACAAGGGCTGGGGAGCAGTCACCTTTATACCAGGACCTGTGGGAGGAGTCAGCCGAGGCATGTCCAGGCATGTACACAGTGGAATACAAACAGGACAAACAGGAATACAAACAGTGGTTTACCACAGTCTCCCACAGTCGCGAGTGAGGTTCCGATGTGATGGGGAGGGGACAGTGGCCTAGCACAGTCGGGAGTGAGGGTCCGATGCGATGGGGAGGGAGGGGCGAATGGTCCCCCACAGTCGGGCGTGAGGGTCCGATGTGATGGGGAGGGAGGGGCGAGTGGCCTCCCACAGTCGGGAATGAAGGTCCGAAGTGATAGGGAGGGTCGAGTGGTCTCCCACAGTCGGGAGCGAGGGTCCGATGTGATGGGGGAGGGAGGGGCGAATGGTCCCCCACAGTCGGGAGCGAGGGTCCGATGTGATGGGGAGGGAGGGGCGAGTGCTCTCCCACAGTCGGGAGTGAGGGTCCGATGTGATGGGGGAGTGAGGTGCGAGTGGTCTCGCACAGTCGGGAGTGAGGGTCCGATGTGATGGGGAGGGAGGGGCGAGTGGTCTCCCCACATTCGGGAGTGAGGATCCGATGTGATGGGGGAGGGGCGAGAGGTCTCCCACACTCGGGAGTGAGGGTCCGAAATGATGGGGAGGGGCGAGAGGTCTCCCACAGTCGGGAGTGAGGGTCCGAAGTGATGGGGAGGGGCGAGAGG
Source organism: Somniosus microcephalus (assembly GCF_052327205.1). Classification (NCBI taxonomy): domain Eukaryota; kingdom Metazoa; phylum Chordata; class Chondrichthyes; order Squaliformes; family Somniosidae; genus Somniosus; species Somniosus microcephalus. The sequence continues at coordinate 78,193,641 of NW_028225179.1, forward strand.
TCTCCCACAGTCGGGAGTGAGGGTCCGATGTGATGGGGAGGGAGGGGCGAGTGGTCTCGCACAGTCGGGAGTGAGGGTCCGATGTGATGGCGAGGGGCGAGTGATCTCCCACAGTCGGGAGTGAGGGTCCGATGTGATAGCGAGGGGCGAGTGGTCTCCCACAGTCGGGAGTGAGGGTCCGTGGGGTAGGGAGTGGCGAGTGGTCTCCCTCAGCCGGAAGTGAGGGTTCGATGTGATGGGGGAGGGAGGGGCGAGTGGTCGTCCCACAGTCGGGGGTGAGGGTCCGATGTGATGGGGGAGGGAGGGGCGAGTGGTCTCCCACAGTCGGGAGTGAGGGTCCGATGTGATGGGGGATGGAGGGGCGAGGGGTCTCCCACAGTCGGGAGTGACGGTCCGATGTGATGGGGAGGGAGGGGCGAGTGGTTTCCCACATTCGGGAGTGAGTGTCCGATGTGATGGGGGAGGGGCAAGTGGTCTCCCACAGTCGGGAGTGAGGGTCCGATGTGATGGGAGATGGAGGGGCGAGTGGTCTCCCACAGTCGGGAATGAGGGTCCGATGTGATGGGGGATGGAGGGGCGAGTGGTCTCCCACAGTCGGGAATGAGGGTCCGATGTGATGGGGAGGGAGGGGCGAGTGGTCTCCCACTGTCGGGGATGAGGGTCCGATGTGATGGGGAGGGGCGAGTGGTCTCCCACAGTCGGGAGTGAGGGTCCGATGTGATGGGGGAGGGGCGAGTGGTCTCCCACAGTCGGGAGTGAGGGTCCGATGTGATGGGGAGGGAGGGGCGAGTGGTCTCCCACAGTCGGGAGTGAGGGTCCGATGTGATGGGGGAGGGAGGGGCGAGTGGTCTCCCCACAGTCGGGAGTGAGGGTCCGATGTGATGGGGACGGAGGGGCGAGTGGTCTCCCACAGTCGGGAGTGAGGGTCCGATGTGATGGAGGAGGGAGGGGCGAGTGGTCTCCCACAGTCGGGAGTGAGGGTCCGATGTGATGGGGGAGGGAGAGGCAAGTGGTCTCCCACAGTCGGGAGTGAGGGTCCGATGTGATGTGGGAGGGAGGGGCAAGTGTTCTCCCACAGTCGGGAGTGAGGGTCCGATGTGATGGGGAGGTGCGAGTGGTCTCCCACAGCCGGGAGTGAGGGTCCGATGTGATGGGGGAGGGAGGGGCGAGGGGGTCTCCCACAGTTGGGAGTGAGGGTCCGATGTGATGGGGAGGGAGGTTCGAGTGGTCTCCCACAGTCGGGAGTGAGGGTCCGATGTGATGGGGAGGGAGGGGCGAGTGGTCTCGCACACTCGGGAGTGAGGGCCCGATGTGATGGGGAGGGAGGGGCGAGTGGTCTCCCCACAGTCGGGAGTGAGGGTCCGATGTGATGGGGAGGGAGGGGCGAGTGGTCTCCCCACAGTCGGGAGTGAGGGTCCGATGTGATGGAGAGGGAGGGGTGAGTGGTCTCCCTCAATCGGGAGTGAGGGTCCGATGTGATGGGGAGGGAGGGGCGAGTGGTCTCCCTCAGTCGGGAGTGAGGGTCCGATGTGATGGGGAGGGAGGGGCGAGTGGTCTCCCCACAGTCGGGAGTGAGGGTCCGATGTGATGGGGAGGGAGGGGCGAGTGGTCTCCCCACAGTCGGGAGTGAGGGTCCGATGTGATGGGGAGGGGCGTGTGGTCTCGCACAGTCGGGAGTGAGGGTCCGATGTGATGGGGAGGGGCGAGTGGTCTCCCCACAGTCGGGAGTGAGGGTCCGATGTGATGGGGGGGGGTCGAGTGGTCTCGCACAGTCGGGAGTGAGGGTCCGATGTGATGGGGAGCGGCGAGTGGTCTCCCACAGTCGGGAGTGAGGGTCCGATGTGATGGGGAGGGAGGGGCGAGTGGACTCCCACAGTCGGGAGTGAGGGTCCGATTTGATGGGGAGGGGCGGGTGGTCTCCCACAGTCGCGAGTGAGGTTCCGATGTGATGGGGAGGGGAGAGTGGCCTAGCACAGTCGGGAGTAAGGGTCCGATGTGATGGGGAGGGAGGGGCGAGTCGTCTCCCACAGTCGGGAGCGAGGGTCCGATGTGATGGGGGAGGGAGGGGCGAATGGTCCCCCACAGTCGGGAGCGAGGGTCCGATGTGATGGGGACGGAGGGGCGAGTGGTCTCCCACAGTCGGGAGTGAGGGTCCGATGTGATGGGGGAGGGAGGGGCGAGTGGTCTCCCACAGTCGGGAGTGAGGGTCCGATGTGATGGGGGAGTGTGGGGCGAGTGGTCTCGCACAGTCGGGAGTGAGGGTCCGATGTGATGGGGAGGGAGGGGCGAGAGGTCTCCCCACATTCGGGAGTGAGGATCCGATGTGATGGGGGAGGGGCGAGAGGTCTCCCCACATTCGGGAGTGAGTGTCCGAAGTGTTGGGGGAGGGGCGAGAGGTCTCCCACAGTCGGGAGTGAGGATCCGAAGTGATGGGGAGGGGCGAGAGGTCTCCCACAGTCGGGAGTGAGGGTCCGATGTGATGGGGAGGGAGGGGCGAGTGGTCTCGCACAGTCGGGAGTGAGGGACCGATGTGATGGCGAGGGGCGAGTGATCTCCCACAGTCGGGAGTGAGGGTCCGATGTGATAGTGAGGGGCGAGTGGTCTCCCACAGCCGGAAGTGAGGGTTCGATGTGATGGGAGAGGGAGGGGCGAGTGGTCTTCCCACAGTCGGGGGTGAGGGTCCGATGTGATGGGGGAGGGAGGGGCGAGTGGTCTCCCACAGTCGGGAGTGAGGGTCCGATGTAATGGGGGATGGAGGGGCGAGGGGTCTCCCACAGTCGGGAGTGATGGTCCGATGTGATGGGGGGAGAGGGGCGAGTGGTTTCCCACATTCGGGAGTGAGGGTCCGATGTGATGGGGGAGGGGCGAGTGGTCTCCCACAGTCGGGACTGAGGGTCCGATGTGATGGGGGATGGAGGGGCGAGTGGTCTCCCACAGTCGGGAGTGAGGGTCCGATGTGATGGGGAGGGAGGGGCGAGTGGTCTCCCACAGTCGGGAGTGAGGGTCCGATGTGATGGAGGAGGGAGGGGCGAGTGGTTTCCCCACAGTCGGGAGTGAGGGTCCGATGTGATGGGGACGGAGGGGCGAGTGGTCTCCCACAGTCGGGAGTGAGGGTCCGATGTGATGGGGGAGGGAGGGGCGAGTGGTCTCCCACAGTCGGGAGTGAGGGTTCGATGTGATGGGGAGGGAGGGGCAAGTGGTCTCCCACAGTCGGGAGTGAGGGTCCAATGTGATGGGGAGGTGCGATTGGTCTTCCACAGTCGGGAATGAGGGTCCGATGTGATGGGGGAGGGAGGGGCGAGTGGTCTCGCACAGTTGGGAGTGAGGGACCGATGTGATGGGGGAGGGAGGGGCAAGGGGGTCTCCCACAGTTGGGAGTGAGGGTCCGATGTGATGGGGTGGGAGGGTCGAGTGGTCTCCCACAGTCGGGAGTGAGGGTCCGATGTGATGGGGGAGGGAGGGGCGAGTGGTCTCCCACAGTCGGGAGTGAGGGTGCGATGCGATGGGGAGGGGCGAGTGGTCTCCCACAGTCGGGAGTGAGGGTCCGATGTGATGGGGGAGGGAGGGGCGAGTGGTCTCCCACAGTCGGGAGTGAGGGTCCGATGTGATGGGGGAGGGGCGAGTGGTCTCGCACAGTTGGGAGTGAGGGTCCGATGTGATGGGGAGGGAGGGTCGCGTGGTCTCGCACACTCGGGAGTGAGGGCCCGATGTGATGGGGAGGGTGGGCGAGTGGTCTCCCCACAGTCGGGAGTGAGGGTCCGATGTGATGGGGAGGGAGGGGCGAGTGGTCTCCCTCAGTCGGGAGTGAGGGTCCGATGTGATGGGGAGGGAGGGGCGAGTGGTCTCCCTCAGTCGGGAGTGAGGGTCCGATGTGATGGGGAGGGAGGGGCGAGTGGTCTCCCCACAGTCGGGAGTGAGGGTCCGATGTGATGGGGATGGAGGGGCGAGTGGTCTCCCACACTCGGGAGTGAGGGTCCGATGTGATGGGGAGGGAGGGGCGAGTGGTCTCCCACAGTCGGGAGTGAGGGTCCGATGTGATGGGGGAGGGGCGAGTGGTCTCCCCACAGTCGGGAGTGAGGGTCCGATGTGATGGGGAGGGGCGAGTGGTCTCGCACAGTCGGGAGTGAGGGTCCGATGTGATGGGGAGGGGCGAGTGGTCTCCCCACAGTCGGGAGTGAGGGTCCGATGTGATGGGGAGGGGCGAGTGGTCTCGCACAGTCGGGAGTGAGGGTCCGATGTGATGGGGAGGGGCGAGTGGTCTCGCACAGTCGGGAGTGAGGGTCCGATGTGATGGGGAGGGGCGAGTGGTCTCGCACAGTCGGGAGTGAGGGTCCGATGTGATGGGGAGGGGCGAGTTGCCTCCCACAGTCGGGAATGAAGGTCCGAAGCGATAGGGAGGGGCGAGTGGTCTCCCACAGTCGGGAGCGAGGGTCCGATGTGATGGGGGAGGGCGGGGCGAATGGTCCCCCACAGTCGGGAGCGAGGGTCCGATGTGATGGGGAGGGAGGGGCGAGTGGTCTCCCACAGTCGGGAGTGAGGGTCCGATGTGATGGGGGAGTGAGGGGCGAGTGGTCTCGCACATTCGGGAGTGAGGGTCCGATGTGATGGGGAGGGAGCGGCGAGTGGTCTCCCCACATTCGGGAGTGAGGATCCGATGTGATGGGGGAGGGGCGAGAGGTCTCCCACAGTCGGGAGTGAGGGTCCGAAGTGATGGGGAGGGATGGGCGAGTGGTCTCGCACAGTCGGGAGTGAGGGTCCGATGTGATGGCGAGGGGCGAGTGATCTCCCACAGTCGGGAGTGAGGGTCCGTGGGGTAGGGAGTGGCGAGTGGTCTCCCACAGCCGGAAGTGAGGGTTCGATGTGATGGGGGAGGGAGGGGCGAGTGGTCTTCCCACAGTCGGGGGTGAGGGTCCGATGTGATGGGGGAGGGAGGGGCGAGTGGTCTCCCCACAGTCGGGAGTGAGGGTCCGATGTGATGGGGACGGAGGGGCGAGTGGTCTCCCACAGTCGGGAGTGAGGGTCCGATGTGATGGGGAGGGAGGGGCGAGTGGTCTCCCCACAGTCGGGAGTGAGGGTCCGATGTGATGGGGAGGGAGGGGCGAGTGGTCTCCCACAGTCGGGAGTGAGGGTCCGATGTGATGGGGGAGGGAGTGGCGGGTGGTCTCCCACAGTCGGGAGCGAGGGTCTGATGTGATGGGGAGGGTGGGGCGAGTGGTCTCCCACAGTCGGGAGTGAGGGTCCGATGTGATGGGGGAGGGGCGAGTCGTCTCGCACGGTTGGGAGTGAGGGTCCGTGGGGTAGGGAGGGGCGAGTGGTCTCCCACAGCCGGAAGTGAGGGTTCGATGTGATGGGGGAGGGAGGGGCGAGTGGTCTCCCACAGTCGGGAGTGAGGGTCCGATGTGATGGGGGAGGGAAGGGCGAGTGGTCTCCCACAGTCGGGAGTGAGGGTCCGATGTGATGGGGGAGGGAGGGGCGAGTGGTCTCCCACTGTCGGGAGTGAGGGTCCGATGTGATGGGGAGGGGCGAGTGGTCTCCCACAGTCGGGAGTGAGGGTCCGATGTGATGGGGGAGTGAGGGGCGAGTGGTCTCGCACAGTCGGGAGTGAGGGTCCGATGTGATGGGGAGGGAGGGGCGAGTGGTCTCCCCACATTCGGGAGTGAGGATCCGATGTGATGGGGGAGGGGCGAGAGGTCTCCCACAGTCGGGAGTGAGGGTCCGAAGTGATGGGGAGGGGCGAGAGGCCTCCCACAGTCGGGAGTGAGGGTCCGATGTGATGCGGAGGGAGGGGCGAGTGGTCTCGCACAGTCGGGAGTGAGGGTCCGATGTGATGGCGAGGGGCGAGTGATCTCCCACAGTCGGGAGTGAGGGTCCGTGGGGTAGGGAGTGGCGAGTGGTCTCCCACAGCCGGAAGTGAGGGTTCGATGTGATGGGGGAGGGAGGGGCGAGTGGTCTTCCCACAGTCGGGGGTGAGGGTCCGATGTGATGGGGGAGGGAGGGGCGAGTGGTCTCCCACAGTCGGGAGTGAGGGTCCGATGTGATGGGGGATGGAGGGGCGAGGGGTCTCCCACAGTCGGGAGTGACGGTCCGATGTGATGGGGAGGGAGGGGCGAGTGGTTTTCCACATTCGGGAGTGAGGGTCCGATGTGATGGGGGATGGGCGAGTAGTCTCCCACATTCGGGAGTGAGGGTCCGATGTGATGGGGGAGGGGCGAGTGGTCTTCCCACAGTCGGGAGTGAGGGTCCGATGTGATGGGGGATGGAGGAGCGAGTGGTCTCCCACAGTCGGGAATGAGGGTCCGATGTGATGGGGAGGGAGGGGCGAGTGGTCTCCCACTGTTGGGGATGAGGGTCCGATGTGATGGGGGAGGGGCGAGTGGTCTCCCACAGTCGGGAGTGAGGGTCCGATGTGATGGGGAGGGAGGGGCGAGTGGTCTCCCACAGTCGGGAGTGAGGGTCCGATGTGATGGGGGAGGGAGGGGCGAGTGGTCTCGCACAGTCGGGAGCGAGGGTCCGATGTGATGGGGGAGGGAGGGGCGAGTGGTCTCCCACAGTCGGGAGTGAGGGTCCGATGTGATGGGGGAGGGGCGAGTGGTCTCCCACAGTCGGGAGTGAGGGTCCGATGTGATGGGGGAGGGAGGGGCAGGTGGTCTCCCACAGTCGGGAGCGAGGGTCTGATGTGATCGGGAGGGTGGGGCGAGTGGTCTCCCACAGTCGGGAGTGAGGGTCCGATGTGATGGGGAGGGAGGACCGAGTGGTCTCCCACAGTCGGGAGTGAGGGTCCGATGAGATGGGGGATGGGCGGGTGGTCTCCCACAGTCGGGAGTGAGGGTCCAATGTGATGGGGAGGGGCGAGTGGTCTCCCCACAGTCGGGAGTGAGGGTCCGATGTGATGGGGAGGGGCGAGTGGTCTCGCACAGTCGGGAGTGAGGGTCCGATGTGATGGGGAGGGGCGAGTGGTCTCGCACAGTCGGGAGTGAGGGTCCGATGTGATGGGGAGGGGCGAGTGGTCTCGCACAGTCGGGAGTGAGGATCCGATGTGATGGGGAGGGGCGAGTTGCCTCCCACAGTCGGGAATGAAGGTCCGAAGTGATGGGGAGGGGCGAGTGGTCTCCCACAGTCGGGAGCGAGGGTCCGATGTGATGGGGGAGGGAGGGGCGAATGGTCCCCCACAGTCGGGAGCGAGGGTCCGATGTGATGGGGAGGGAGGGGCGAGTGGTCTCCCACAGTCGGGAGTGAGGGTCCGATGTGATGGGGGAGTGAGGGGCGAGTGGTCTCGCACATTCGGGAGTAAGGGTCCGATGTGATGGGGAGGGAGCGGCGAGTGGTCTCCCCACATTCGGGAGTGAGGATCCAATGTGATGGGGGAGGGGCGAGAGGTCTCCCACAGTCGGGTGTGAGGGTCCGAAGTGATGGGGAGGGATGGGCGAGTGGTCTCGCACAGTCGGGAGTGAGGGTCCGATGTGATGGCGAGGGGCGAGTGATCTCCCACAGTCGGGAGTGAGGGTCCGTGGGGTAGGGAGTGGCGAGTGGTCTCCCACAGCCGGAAGTGAGGGTTCGATGTGATGGGGGAGGGAGGGGCGAGTGGTCGTCCCACAGTCGGGGGTGAGGGTCCGATGTGATGGGGGAGGGAGGGGCGAGTGGTCTCCCCACAGTCGGGAGTGAGGGTCCGATGTGATGGGGACGGAGGGGCGAGTGGTCTCCCACAGTCGGGAGTGAGGGTCCGATGTGATGGGGAGGGAGGGGCGAGTGGTCTCCCCACAGTCGGGAGTGAGGGTCCGATGTGATGGGGAGGGAGGGGCGAGTGGTCTCCCACAGTCGGGAGCGAGGGTCTGATGTGATGGGGATGGTGGGGCGAGTGGTCTCCCACATTCGGGAGTGAGGGCCCGATGTGATGGGGGAGGGGCGAGTCGTCTCGCACAGTTGGGAGTGAGGGTCCGTGGGGTAGGGAGGGGCGAGTGGTCTCCCACAGCCGGAAGTGAGGGTTCGATGTGATGGGGGAGGGAGGGGCGAGTGGTCTCCCACAGTCGGGAGTGAGGGTCTGATGAGATGGGGGATGGGCGAGTGGTCTCCCACAGTCGGGAGTGAGAGTCCGATGTGATGGGGAGGGAGGGGCGAGTGGTCTCCCACAGTCGGGAGTGAGGGTCTGATGAGATGGGGGAGGGAGGGGCGAGTGGTCTCCCCACAGTCGGGAGTGAGGGTCCGATGTGATGGGGGAGTGAGAGGCGAGTGGTCTCGCACATTCGGGAGTGAGGGTCCGATGTGATGGGGAGGGAGCGGCGAGTGGTCTCCCCACATTCGGGAGTGAGGATCCGATGTGATGGGGGAGGGGCGAGAGGTCTCCCACAGTCGGGAGTGAGGGTCCGAAGTGATGGGGAGGGATGGGCGAGTGGTCTCGCACAGTCGGGAGTGAGGGTCCGATGTGATGGCGAGGGGCGAGTTGTCTCCCACAGCCGGAAGTGAGGGTTCGATGTGATGGGGGAGGGAGGGGCGAGTGGTCTCCCCACAGTCGGGAGTGAGGGTCCGATGTGATGGGGTCGGAGGGGCGAGTGGTCTCCCACAGTCGGGAGAGAGGGTCCGATGTGATGGGGAGGGAGGGGCGAGTGGTCTCCCCACAGTTGGGAGTGAGGGTCCGATGTGATGGGGAGGGAGGGGCGAGTGGTCTCCCACAGTCGGGAGTGAGGGTCCGATGTGATGGGGAGGGAGGGGCGAGTGGTCTCCCACAGTCGGGAGCGAGGGTCTGATGTGATGGGGAGGGTGGGGCGAGTGATCTCCCACATTCGGGAGTGAGGGCCCGATGTGATGGGGGAGGGGCGAGTCGTCTCGCACAGTTGGGAGTGAGGGTCCGTGGGGTAGGGAGGGGCGAGTGGTCTCCCACAGCCGGAAGTGAGGGTTCGATGGGATGGGGGAGGGAGGGGCGAGTGGTCTCCCACAGTCGGGAGTGAGGGTCTGATGAGATGGGGGATGGGCGAGTGGTCTCCCACAGTCGGGAGTGAGAGTCCGATGTGATGGGGAGGGAGGGGCGAGTGGTCTCGCACAGTCGGGAGTGAGGGTCTGATGAGATGGGGGAGGGAGGGGCGAGTGGTCTCCCCACAGTCGGGAGTGAGTGTCCAATGTGATGGGGGAGGGGCGAGCGGACTCCCACAGTCGGGAGTGTGGGTCCGATGTGATGGGTAGGGCGAGTGGTCTCCCACGGTCGGGAGTGAGGGTCCGAGGTGACGGGGGAGGGGCGAGTGGTCTCCCACAGTCGGGAGTGAGGGTCCGATGCGATGGGGAAGGGGCGAGGGGTCTCCCACAGTCGGGAGTGAGGGTCCGATGTGATGGGGAGGGAGGGGCGAGTGGTCTCCCACAGTCGGGAGTGAGGGTCCGATGTGATGGGGAGGGAGGGGCGAGTGGTCTCCCCACAGTCGGGAGTGAGGATCCGATGTGATGGGGAGGGAGGGGCGAGTGGTCTCCCACAGTCGGGAGTGAGGGCCCGATGTGATGGGGGAGGGAGGGGCAAGTGGTCTCCCAGAGTCGGGAGTGAGGATTCGATGTGATGGGGGAGGGTGGGGCGAGTGGTCTCCCACAGTCGGGAGTGAGGGTCCGATGTGATGGGGGAGGGGCGAGTGGTCTCCCACAGTCGGGAGTGAGGGTCCGATGTGATGGGGAGGGTGGGGCGAGTGGTCTCCCACAGTCGGGAGTGAGAGTCCGATGTGATGGGGGAGGGTGGGGCGAGTGGTCTCCCACAGTCGGGAGTGAGGGTCCGATGTGATGGGGAGGGTGGGGCGAGTGGTCTCCCACAGTCGGGAGTGAGAGTCCGATGTGATGGGGGAGGGTGGGGCGAGTGGTCTCCCACAGTCGGGAGTGAGGGTCCGATGTGATGGGGAGGATGGGGCGAGTGGTCTCCCACAGTCGGGAGTGAGAGTCCGATGTGATGGGGAGGGAGGGGCGAGTGGTCTCCCACAGTCGGGAGTGAGGGTCTGATGAGATGGGGGATGGGCGAGTGGTCTCCCACAGTCGGGAGTGAGTGTCCAATGTGATGGGGGAGGGGCGAGCGGACTCCCACAGTCGGGAGTGTGGGTCCGATGTGATGGGTAGGGCGAGTGGTCTCCCACGGTCGGGAGTGAGGGTCCGAGGTGACGGGGGAGGGGCGAGTGGTCTCCCACAGTCGGGAGTGAGGGTCCGATGTGATGGGGAAGGGGCGAGGGGTCTCCCTCAATTGGGAGTGAGGGTCCGATATGATGGGGAGGGGCGAGTAGTCTCCCACAGTCGGGAGTGAGGGTCCGATGTGATGGGGAGGGAGGGGCGAGTGGTCTCCCACAGTCGGGAGTGAGGGTCCGATGTGATGGGGGAGGGAGGGGCGAGTGGTCTCCCACAGTCGGGAGTGAGGGTCCGATGTGATGGGGGAGGGGCGAGTGGCCTCCCTGAATCGGGAGTGAGGGTCCGATGTGATGGGGGAGGGCCGAGTGGTCTCCCACAGTCGGGAGTGAGGGTCCGATGTGATGGGGGAGGGGCGAGTGGCCTCCCTCAGTCGGGAGTGAGGGTCCGATGTGATGGGGGAGGGAGGCGCGAGTGGTCACCCACAGTCGGGAGTGAGGGTCCGATGTGATGGGGGAGGGAGGGGCGAGTGGTCACCCACAGTCGGGAGTGAGGGTCCGATGTGATGGGGAGGGGCGAGTGGTCTCCCACAGTCGGGAGTGAGGGTCCGATGTGATGGGGGAGTGAGGGGCGAGTGGTCTCGCACAGTCGGGAGTGAGGGTCCGATGTGATGGGGGAGTGAGGGGCGAGTGGTCTCGCACAGTCGGGAGTGAGGGTCCGATGTGATGGTGGAGGGGCGAGTGGTCTCCCACAGTCAGGAGTGAGTGTCCGATGTGATGTGGAGGGAGTGGCGAGAGGTCTCCCGCAGTCGACAGTGAGGGTCCGATGTGATGGGGGAGGGAGGGCCGAGTGATCTCGCACAGCCGGGAGTGAGGGTCCGATGTGATGGCGAGGGGCGAGTGATCTCCCACAGTCGGGAGTGAGGCTCCGTGGGGTAGGGAGGGGCGAGTGGTCCCCCACAGCCGGAAGTGAGGGTTCGATGTGATGGGGGAGGGAGGGGCGAGTGGTCTCCCACAGTCGGGAGTGAGGGTCCGATGTGATGGGGAGGGGCGAGTGGTCTCCCACAGTCGGGAGTGGGGGTCCGATGTGATGGGGGAGGGAGGGGCGAGTGGTCTCCCACATTCGGGAGTGAGGGTCCGATGTGATGGGGGAGGGAGGGGCAAGTGGTCTCCCACAGTCGGGAGTGAGGGTCCGATGTGATGGGGGAGGGAGGGGCGAGTGGTCTCCCACAGTCGGGAGTGAGGGTCCGATGTGATGGGGGAGGGGCGAGTGGTCTCGCACAGTTGGGAGTGAGGGTCCGATGTGATGGGGGAGGGAGGGGCGAGGGGGTCTCCCACAGTTGGGAGTGAGGGTCCGATGTGATGGGGTGGGAGGGGCGAGTGGTCTCCTACAGTCGGGAGTGAGGGTCCGATGTGATGGGGGAGGGGCGAGTGGTCTCGCACAGTTGGGAGTGAGGGTCCGATGTGATGGGAGAGGGAGGGGCGAGGGGGTCTCCCACAGCTGGGAGTGAGGGTCCGATGTGATGGGGAGGGAGGGGCGAGTGGTCTCGCACACTCGGGAGTGAGGGCCCGATGTGATGGGGAGGGAGGGGCGAGTGGTCTCCCCACAGTCGGGAGTGAGGGTCCGATGTGATGGGGAGGGAGGGGCAAGTGGTCTCCCTCAGTCGGGAGTGAGGGTCCGATGTGATGGGGAGGGAGGGGAGAGTGGTCTCGCACACTCGGGAGTGAGGGCCCGATGTGATGGGGAGGGAGGGGCGAGTGGTCTCCCCACAGTCGGGAGTGAGGGTCCGATGTGATGGGGAGGGAGGGGCAAGTGGTCTCCCTCAGTCGGGAGTGAGGGTCCGATGTGATGGGGAGGGAGGGGCGAGTGGTCTGCACACAGTCGGGAGTGAGGGTCCGATGTGATGGGGACGGAGGGGCGAGTGGTCTCCCACACTCGGGAGTGTGGGCCCGATGTGATGGGGAGGGAGGGGCGAGCGGTCTCCCCACAGTCGGGAGTGAGGGTCCGATGTGATGGGGAGGGGCGAGTGGTCTCGCACAGTCGGGAGTGAGGGTCCGATGTGATGGGGAGGGGCGAGTGGTCTCCCCACAGTCGGGAGTGAGGGTCCGATGTGATGGGGAGGGGCGAGTGGTCTCGCACAGTCGGGAGTGAGGGTCCGATGTGATGGGGAGGGGCGAGCGGTCTCGCACAGTCGGGAGTGAGGGTCCGATGTGATGGGGAGGGGCGAGTGGTCTCGCACAGTCGGGAGTGATGGTCCGATGTGATGGGGAGGGGCGAGTGGTCTCCCACAGTCGGGAGTGAGGGTCCGATGTGATGGGGAGGGAGGGGCGAGTGGACTCCCACAGTCGGGAGTGAGGGCCCGATTTGATGGGGAGGGGCGAGTGGTCTCCCACAGTCGCGAGTGAGGGTCCGATGTGATGGGGAGGGGCGAATGGTCCCCCACAGTCGGGCGTGAGGGTCGGATGTGATGGGGAGGGAAGGGCGAGTGGCCTCCCACAGTCGGGAGTGAGGGTCCGATGTGATGGGGAGGGAGGGGCGAGTGGCCTCCCACAGTCGGGAATGAAGGTCCGAAGTGATGGGGAGGGGCGAGTGGTCTCCCACAGTCGGGAGCGAGGGTCCGATGTGATGGGGGAGGGAGGGGCGAATGGTCCCCCACAGTCGGGAGCGAGGGTCCGATGCGATGGGGAGGGAGGGGCGAGTGGTCTCCCACAGTCGGGAGTGAGGGTCCGATGTGATGGGGGAGGGGCGAGTGGTCTCCCACAGTCGGGAGTGAGGGTCCGATGTGATGGGGGAGGGGCGAGTGGTCTCCCACAGTCGGGAGTGAGGGTCCGATGTGATGGGGAGGGAGGGGCGAGTGGTCTCCCACAGTCGGGAGTGAGAGTCCGATGTGATGGGGAGGGGCGAGTGGTCTCCCACAGTCGGGAGTGAGGGTCCGATGTGATGGGGAGGGAGGGGCGAGTGGTCTCCCACAGTCGGGAGTGAGGGTCCGATGTGATGGGGGAGGGGCGAGTGGTCTCCCACAGTCGGGAGTGAGGGTCCGATGTGATGGGGAGGGAGGGGCGAGTGGTCTCCCACGGTCGGGAGTGAGGGTCCGAGGTGACGGGGGAGGGGCGAGTGGTCTCCCACAGTCGGGAGTGAGGGTCCGAGGTGACGGGGGAGGGGCGAGCGGACTCCCACAGTCGGGAGTGTGGGTCCGATGTGATGGGAGGGGCGAGTGGTCTCCCACGGTCGGGAGTGAGGGTCCGAGGTGACGGGGGAGGGGCGAGTGGTCTCCCACAGTCGGGAGTGAGGGTCCGATGTGATGGGGAAGGGGCGAGGGGTCTCCCTCAATTGGGAGTGAGGGTCCGATATGATGGGGAGGGGCGAGTAGTCTCCCACAGTCGGGAGTGAGGGTCCGATGTGATGGGGAGGGAGGGGCGAGTGGTCTCCCACAGTCGGGAGTGAGGGTCCGATGTGATGGGGGAGGGAGGGGCGAGTGGTCTCCCACAGTCGGGAGTGAGGGTCCGATGTGATGGGGAGGGAGGGGCGAGTGGTCTCCCACAGTCGGGAGTGAGGGTCCGATGTGATGGGGGAGGGGCGAGTGGCCTCCCTGAATCGGGAGTGAGGGTCCGATGTGATGGGGGAGGGGCGAGTGGTCTCCCACAGTCGGGAGTGAGGGTCCGATGTGATGGGGGAGGGGCGAGTGGCCTCCCTCAGTCGGGAGTGAGGGTCCGATGTGATGGGGGAGGGAGGCGCGAGTGGTCACCCACAGTCGGGAGTGAGGGTCCGATATGATGGGGGAGGGAGGGGCGAGTGGTCACCCACAGTCGGGAGTGAGGGTCCGATGTGATGGGGAGGGGCGAGTGGTCTCCCACAGTCGGGAGTGAGGGTCCGATGTGATGGGGGAGTGAGGGGCGAGTGGTCTCGCACAGTCGGGAGTGAGGGTCCGATGTGATGGGGGAGTGACGGGCGAGTGGTCTCGCACAGTCGTGAGTGAGGGTCCGATGTGATGGTGGAGGGGCGAGTGGTCTCCCACAGTCAGGAGTGAGTGTCCGATGTGATGTGGAGGGAGTGGCGAGAGGTCTCCCGCAGTCGACAGTTAGGGTCCGATGTGATGGGGGAGGGAGGGCCGAGTGATCTCGCACTGCCGGGAGTGAGGGTCCGATGTGATGGCGAGGGGCGAGTGATCTCCCACAGTCGGGAGTGAGGCTCCGTGGGGTAGGGAGGGGCGAGTGGCCCCCACAGCCGGAAGTGAGGGTCCGATGTGATGGGGGAGGGGCGAGTGGTCTCCCACAGTCGGGAGTGAGGGTCCGATGTGATGGGGGAGGGAGGGGCGAGTGGTCTCCCACAGTCGGGAGTGAGGGTCCGATGTGATGGGGAGGGGCGAGTGGTCTCCCACAGTCGGGAGTGAGGGTCCGATGTGATGGGGAAGGGAGGGGCGAGTGGTCTCCCACAGTCGGGAGTGAGGGTCCGATGTGATGGGGGAGGGAGGGGCGAGTGGTCTCCCACATTCGGGAGTGGGGGTCCGATGTGATGGGGGAGGGAGGGGCAAGTGGTCTCCCACAGTCGGGAGTGAGGGTCCGATGTGATGGGGGAGGGAGGGGCGAGTGGTCTCCCACAGTCGGGAGTGAGGGTCCGATGTGATGGGGGAGGGGCGAGTGGTCTCGCACAGTTGGGAGTGAGGGTCCGATGTGATGGGGCAGGGAGGGGCGAGGGGGTCTCCCACAGTTGGGAGTGAGGGTCCGATGTGATGGGGTGGGAGGGGCGAGTGGTCTCCCACAGTCGGGAGTGAGGGTCCGATGTGATGGGGGAGGGGCGAGTGGTCTCGCACAGTTGGGAGTGAGGGTCCGATGTGATGGGGAGGGAGTGTCGAGTGCTCTCGCACACTCGGGAGTGAGGGCCCGATGTGATGGCGAGGGAGGGGCGAGTGGTCTCCCCACAGTCGGGAGTGAGGGTCCGATGTGATGGGGAGGGAGGGGCAAGTGGTCTCCCTCAGTCGGGAGTGAGGGTCCGATGTGATGGGGAGGGAGGGGCGAGTGGTCTCCCTCAGTCGGGAGTGAGGGTCCGATGTGATGGGGAGGGAGGGGCGAGTGGTCTGCACACAGTCGGGAGTGAGGGTCCGATGTGATGGGGACGGAGGGGCGAGTGGTCTCCCACACTCGGGAGTGAGGGCCCGATGTGATGGGGAGGGAGGGGCGAGCGGTCTCCCCACAGTCGGGAGTGAGGGTCCGATGTGATGGGGAGGTGCGAGTGGTCTCGCACAGTCGGGAGTGAGGGTCCGATGTGATGGGGAGGGGCGAGTGGTCTCCCCAAAGTCGGGAGTGAGGGTCCGATGTGATGGGGAGGGGCGAGTGGTCTCGCACAGTCGGGAGTGAGGGTCCGATGTGATGGGGAGGGGCGAGTGGTCTCGCACAGTCGGGAGTGAGGGTCCGATATGATGGGGAGGGGCGAGTGGTCTCGCACAGTCGGGAGTGAGGGTCCGATGTGATGGGGAGGGGCGAGTGGTCTCCCACAGTCGGGAGTGAGGGTCCGATGTGATGGGGAGGGAGGGGCGAGTGGACTCCCACAGTCGGGAGTGAGGGTCCGATTTGATGGGGAGGGGCGAGTGGTCTCCCACAGTCGCGAGTGAGGGTCCGATGTGATGGGGAGGGGAGAGTGGCCTAGCACAGTCGGGAGTGAGGGTCCGATGTGATGGGGAGTGAGGGGCGAATGGTCCCCCACAGTCGGGCGTGAGGGTCGGATGTGATGGGGAGGGAGGGGCGAGTGGCCTCCCACAGTCGGGAATGAAGGTCCGAAGTGATGGTGAGGGGCGAGTGGTCTCCCACAGTCGGGAGCGAGGGTCCGATGCGATGGGGAGGGAGGGGCGAGTGGTCTCCCACAGTCGGGATTGAGGGTCCGATGTGATGGGGGAGGGAGTGGCGAGTGGTCTCCCCACAGTCGGGAGTGAGGGTCCGATGTGATGGGGACGGAGGGGTGAGTGGTCTCCCACAGTCGGGAGTGAGGGTCCGATGTGATGGGGAGGGAGGGGCGAGTAGTCTCCCCACAGTCGGGAGTGAGGGTCCGATGTGATGGGGAGGGAGGGGCGAGTGGTCTCCCACAGTCGGGAGTGAGGGTCCGATGTGATGGGGAGTGAGGGGCGAGTGGTCTCGCACAGTCGGGAGTCAGGGTCCGATGTGATGGGGAGGGAGGGGCGAGTGGTCTCCTCACATTCGGGAGTGAGGATCCGATGTGATGGGGGAGGGGCGAGAGGTCTCCCACAGTCGGGAGTGAGGGTCCGATGTGATGGGGAGGGAGGGGCGAGTGGTCTCGCACAGTCGGGAGTGAGGGTCCGATGTGATGGCGAGGGGCGAGTGATCTCCCACAGTCGGGAGTGAGGGTCCGTGGGGTAGGGAGTGGCGAGTGGTCTCCCACAGCCGGAAGTGAGGGTTCGATGTGATGGGGGAGGGAGCGGCGAGTGGTCTCCCACAGTCGGGAGTGAGGGTCCGATGTGATGGGGGAGATGGGGCGAGTGGTCTCCCACAGTCGGGAGTGAGGGTCCGATGTGATGGGGAGGGAGGGGCGAGTGGTCTCCCCACAGTCGGGAGTGAGGGTCCGATGTGATGGGAGAGGGAGGGGCGAGTGGTCTCCCACAGTCGGGAGTGAGGGTCCGATGTGATGGGAGAGGGAGGGGCGAGTGGTCTCCCACAGTCGGGAGTGAGGGTCCGATGTGATGGGGGAGGGAGGGGTGAGTGGTCTCCCACAGTCGGGAGTGAGGGTCCGATGTGATGGGGAGGGAGGGGCGAGTGGTCTCCCCACAGTTAGGAGTGAGGGTCCGATGTGATGGTGAGGGGCGAGATGTCTCCCACAGTCGGGAGTGAGGGTCCGATGTGATGGGGAGGGAGGGGCGAGTGGTCTCCCACAGTCGGGAGTGAGGGTCCGATGTGATGGGGAGGGAGGGGCGGGTGGTCTCCCACAGTCGGGAGCGAGGGTCCGATGTGATGGGGAGGGTGGGGCGAGTGGTCTCCCACAGTCGGGAGTGAGGGTCCGATGTGATGGGGAGGGAGTGGCGAGTGGTCTCCCACAGTCGGGAGTGAGGGTCCGATGAGATGGGGGATGGGCGAGTGGTCTCCCACAGTCGGGAGTGAGGGTCCAATGTGATGGGGGAGGGGCGAGCGGACTCCCACAGTCGGGAGTGAGGGTTCGAGGTGACGGGGGAGGGGCGAGTGGTCTCCCACAGTCGGGAGTGAGGGTCCGATGTGATGGGGGTGGGGCGAGGGGTCTCCCTCAATTGGAAGTGAGGGTCCGATGTGATGGGGAGGGGCGAGTAGTCTCCCACAGTCGGGAGTGAGGGTCCGATGTGATGGGGAGGGAGGGGCGAGTGGTCTCCCACAGTCGGGAGTGAGGGTCCGATGTGATGGGGGAGGGGCGAGTGGCCTCCCTGAATCGGGAGTGAGGGTCCGATGTGATGGGGGAGGGCGAGTGGTCTCCAACAGTCGGCAGTGAGGGTCCGATGTGATGGGGGAGGGGCGAGTGGTCTCCCTCAGTCGGGAGTGAGGGTCCGATGTGATGGGGGAGCGGCGAGTGGTCTCCCTCAGGCGGGAGTGAGGGTCCGATGTGATGGGGGAGGGAGGCGCGAGTGGTCTCCAACAGTCGGGAGTGAGGGTCCGATGTGACGGGGAGGGAGCGGTGGGTGGTCTGCCACAGTCGGGAGTGAGGGTCCGATGTGATGGGGGAGGGAGGGGCGAGTGGTCTCCCACAGTCGGGAGTGAGGGTCCGATGTGATGGGGAGGGGCGAGTGGTCTCCCACAGTCGGGAGTGAGGGTCCGATGTGATGGGGGAGTGAGGGGCGAGTGGTCTCGCACAGTCGGGAGTGAGGGTCCGATGTGATGGGGGAGTGAGGGGCGAGTGGTCTCGCAGTCGGGAGTGAGGGTCCGATGTGATGGTGGAGGGGCGAGTGGTCTCCCACAGTCAGGAGTGAGAGTCCGATGTGATGTGGAGGGAGTGGCGAGAGGTCTCCCGCAGTCGACAGTTAGGGTCCGATGTGATGGGGGAGGGAGGGCCGAGTGATCTCGCACAGCCGGGAGTGAGGGTCCGATGTGATGGCGAGGGGCGAGTGATCTCCCACAGTCGGGAGTGAGGCTCCGTGGGGTAGGGAGGGGCGAGTGGTCCCCCACAGCCGGAAGTGAGGGTTCGATGTGATGGGGGAGGGAGGGGCGAGTGGTCTCCCACAGTCGGAAGTGAGGGTCCGATGTGATGGGGGAGGGAGGGGCGAGTGGTCTCCCACAGTCTGGAGTGAGGGTCCGATGTGATGGGGGAGGGAGGGGCAAGTGGTCTCCCACAGTCGGGAGTGAGGGTCCGATGTGATGGGGAGGTGCGAGTGGTCTCCCACAGTCGGGAGTGAGGGTCCGTGGGGGAGGGAGGGGTGAGTGGTCTCCCACAGTCGGGAGTGAAGGTCCGATGTGATGGGGGAGGGAGGGGCGAGTGGTCTCCCACAGTCGGGAGTGAGGGTCCGATGTGATGGGGGAGGGAGGGGCGAGTGGTCTCCCACAGTCGGGAGTGAAGGTCCGATGTGATGGGGGAGGGAGGGGCGAGTGGTCTCCCACAGTCGGGAGTGAGGGTCCGATGTGATGGGGAAGGGAGGGGCGAGTGGTCTCCCACAGTCGGGAGTGAGGTTCCGATGTGATGGGTTAGGGGCGAGTGGTCTCGCACAGTTGGGAGTGAGGGTCCGATGTGATGGGGGAGGGAGGGGCGAGGGGGTCTCCCACAGTTGGGAGTGAGGGTCTGATGTGATGGGGTGGGAGGGTCGAGTGGTCTCCCACAGTCGGGAGTGAGGGTCCAATGTGATGGGGATGGAGGGGCGAGTGGTCTCCCTCAGTCGGGAGTGAGGGTCCGATATGATGGGGGAGGGAGGAGCGAGCGGTCTCGCACAGTCGGGACTGAGGGTCCGATGTGATGGGGGAGGGGCGATTGGTCTCCCACAGTCGGGAGTGAGGGTCCGATGTGATGGGGGAGGGGCGAGTGGTCTCCCACAGTCGGGAGTGAGGGACCGATGTGATTGGGAGGGAGGGGCGAGTGGTCTCCCTCAGCCGGGAGTGAGGGTCTGATGTGATGGGGACGGGAGGGGCTAGTGGTCTCCCACCGTCGGGAGTGAGGGTCCGATGTGATGGGGAGGGAGGGGCGAGTGGTCTCCCCACAGTCGGGAGTGAGGGTCCGATGTGATGGGGAGGGGCGAGTGGTCTCCCACAGTCGGGAGTGAGGGTCCGATGTGATGGGGGATGGAGGGGCGAGTGGTCTCTGATGTGCTATCAATTACTCAAAAGACTGAGGTTAAGCGAGTAACTAACAGGCTTTTATTTACAAGAGAATGAAGGTGTGCCTCGAGTGGTCGACCAGTCCAGATTGCAGAGGGACTGTGGAGCAGTCACCTTTATGCCTGGACTCGTGGGAGGAGTCAGCCGAGGCATGTACAGACATGTACACAGTGGAATACAAACAGTGGTTTACCACATTCACTCCTTGTTTTAAAATGAGTCCGGTGGGGTGAAGTGTATTAAAAGTTTGTGTATTGGAGTCTCTCCGGAGGTCTTGTCTGCCGCTGTGATCGACGTGGCGACGGCAGGGGTAGTGAAGCTTCCGGTGTCGAGTCCCGCGTAGGCTGGGGCACCGGTGTGTAGTCCTCGTGGGTGTTGAGTGGGTCGCGGGGCCCAGGCGTGCCGTCTGCTGGGGTTGGATATTGGATCGTGGGGTGGGTGGTAGTGGGTAGTGAACTACTGGGGCCCCCGAGGGTGCGAGGTCTCGTATGGAGACTGTGTCCTCCCGCCCGTCCGGGTACGCAATGTAAGCATACTGGGGGTTGGCGTGGAGGAGGTCGACCCTCTCGACCAGGTGGTCCATTTTATGGGTCCTCACGTGTCTTCTCAGTAGGACCGGCCCTGGGGACGTCAGCCATGGCGGTAGCGATGTCCCTGATGTGGACTTCCTTGGGAAGACAAACATTTTCTCATGAGGGGTGGTGTTAGTGGCAGTGCAGAGCAGTGGCCGAATAGAGTGGAGCGCATCGGGGAGCATACCCTGCCAGCGGGAGGTCGGAAGGCCCCTAGACTTTAAGGCTAGCAGGGCGGCCTTCCAAACTGTCGCATTCTCTCTTTCCACCTGTCCGTTCCCCCGGGGGTTGTAACTGGTGGTCCTGCTTGTGGCAATACCCCTAGCGAGCAGGTACTGGCGGAGTTCGTCGCTCATAAATGATGAGCCCCGGTCGCTATGGATATAGCTGGGGAAACCGAACAGGGTGAAGAGGTCGTTCAGACATTTAATGACCGTGGCACTGGTCATGTCCGGGCAGGGGATGGCGAACGGGAAATGGGTGTACTCATTAATAATGTTGAGGAAGTACACATTGCGGTCGGAGGAGGGGAGAGGCCCTTTAAAATCAACGCTCAGGCGCTCGAAGGGGCGAGTGGCTTTTATCAGGTGAGCCCTGTCTGGTCTATAAAAGTGCGGTTTGCACTCAGCGCAGACTTGGCAGTTCCTGGTCATGGTCCTGACCTCCTCAATGGAGTAAGGCAGGTTGCGGGCCTTGATGAAGTGGAAGAACCTGGTGACCCCCGGGTGGCAGAGGTCATTGTGGAGGGCCCGCAGTCTATCGATCTGCGCGCTGGCGCAGGTGCCACGCGATAGAGCATCCGGGGGTTCATTGAGCTTCCCGGGCCGGTACAAGATCTCGTAATTGTAGGTGGAAAGTTCGATTCTCCACCTCAAGATCTTGTCGTTTTTGATTTTGCACCTCTGCTTGTTGTTAAACATAAAAGCAACTGAACGCTGGTCAGTGAGCAGGGTAAATCGTTTTCTGGCCAGGTAGTGCCTCCAATGACGCACAGCCTCCACAATCGCCTGGGCCTCCTTCTCAACAGCGGAGTGTCTGGTCTCCGGACCCTGGAGGGTTCGTGAAAAGAAGGCCACGGGTCTCCCCGCCTGATTAAGGGTAGCGGCCAGGGCAAAGTCGGACGCGTTGCTTTCCACCTGGAAGGGGATGGATTCGTCCACTGCGTGCATGGTGGCTTTGGCAATGTCTTCCTTGATACGGTGGAAGGCTAAGCGGGCCTCTGCCGTCACGGGAAAAGAGGTGGACTTGATCAGCGGACGGGCCTTGTCCGCATAGTAAGGGACCCACTGGGCGTAATAGGAGAAAAACCCTAGGCACCTCTTCAGGGCCTTGAGGCAGTGGGGCAGTGGGAGTTCCATAAGGGGACGCATCCGGTCGGGGTCGGGACCGATGACTCCGTGTTCCACAACACAGCCAAGGATGGCGAGGCGGGTTGTGCGGAATATGCACTTCTCCTTGTTATACGTCAGGTTCAGGAGTTGGGCGGTGCAGAGGAATTTTTCGAGGTTTGTGTCATGGTCCTGCAAGTCATGGCCGCAGATGGTCACATTGTCCAGATATGGGAAAGTGGCCTGCAACGCATTTTGATCGACCATCCGGTCCATCTCCCTTTGGAAGACGGAGACCCCGTTGGTGACGCCAAAGGGAACCCTAAGGAAGTGATAGAGGCGGCCGTTTGCCTCAAAGGCAGTATACTGGCGGTCCTCAGGACGGATAGGGAGCTGGTGGTACGCTGATTTCAGGTCAATGGTCGAGAAGACGCGGTACAGCGCGATCTGGTTGACCATATCAGCTATGCGGGGGAGTGGGTAAGCGTCCAGCAGGGTGTAGCGATTTATTATCTGGCTGTAGTCGATGACCAGGCGTTGCTTCTCGCCGGTCTTAACGACCACAACCTGGGCTCGCCAGGGGCTGGTGCTGCCCTCAATAATCCCCTCCTTCAGGAGCCGCTCCACTTCGGTTTTAATGAAAACCCTGTCCCCGGCACTGTATCGCCTGCTCTTTGTGGCGATGGGCTTACAGCCGGGGGTGAGGTTAGCAAACAGTGGGGGGGGGGGGGTGACTCTGAGTGTGGAGAGGTTGCACCTGGTGCGCGGCGGGCAATTTGGAAGCTGCTGGCTGCGGACTGTGAGTGGGGGGAGGGGTCCACCGTACGCCATCGTAACACTTTTAAGGTGGCACTGAAAATCTAACCCCAGTAGAACGGCAGCGCAGATGTGGGGCAGGACCAGAAGTTTAAAATTATCGTACACAGTCCCGTCTACTAAGAATGTCACCACGCAGTAGCCGCCAATGTCCGCCGACTGGGACTCAGAGGCCATAGAAATCCGCTGGTGCGCAGGCAGGACTGGGAGAGAGCAACGCCGCACCGTGTCGGGGTGGATGAAGCTCTCCGTGCTCCCAGAGTCAAAAAGGCAGATTGTTTCGTGACCATTTACCTTAATGTCCATTGTGGACCGGGCCAGTTGGTGCGGTCTCGCTTGGTCCAGCGTAACGGAGGCCAGCGTAGGGGTCGGTGTGTCGCTGCGGGTATCAGATGAGGCGGTGTTGGGGGCCTGCTGCGTCCCGGCTGGCGTCCAAGATGGCGGCATCCATGATCCCCATGTGGCTGGAGGCGTCCAAAATGGCTGCTGTTCCGGTGGTTCGCACATGGCTGGGGAGGCCCAAGATGGCGGCCCGCACGGCCCACACGCGGTGCTGCTGGGGTTCGGGGTGGCTTTGGCCCTGCAGACGCTGGCGTAGTGTCCCTTCTTCCCGCAGCCCGAGCAGATCGCATTTTTCGCTGGGCAGCGCGCTCTGGGGTGTTTGGCCTGGCCACAGAAGTAGCATTTCTGGCCTTGGGACACTGCTGCGGTAGTTGGGCCGTTGCTGGGATGTGGCTGGGGTGGCACGGCGCTATGAGACGGTCCTACCGTGTCCCAGGCTGTCGTTCCCCGCGGCGTCCACGGTGCAGAGGAGTAGGCATCCATGCCCCGGTAGGCTGCGTCCAATGATAGTGCGAGTTCAGAGGCCTTGTTGAGGTCGAGGTCACTCTGCTCCAACAGTCGCTGTCGGGTGTAATTGGACCTGTGGCCCGCTACAAAAGCGTCCCGGATAAGTTCCTCTGTGTACACGGCGGCCTTTACATCCTTACAGCCACAGGCACAGACAGTGCCTGAAGGTATTCCTCGGTCGATTCCCCAGGTTGTTGTTTCCGACTCCCCAGGAGGTGCCTGGCGTACACCTCGTTCACTGGGCGCGTGTACTGGTCCTTGAGGAGCTTGATAGCAGCTGTGCACGAGGTCGCGTCCTGGATGACCGAGTACGCTCGGTGGTTCACTTTGGAGGTCAGGACATCCAGTTTGTCCTCATCCGATTTGACCGTTGCAGCGGAGGCGGTCAGGAATTTTTCAAAGCACCTAAGCCAGTGAGCAAACTTGGTGGATGCGACCGCCTCCCGATGGTCTAAGTCCAGGCATGTTGGTATGAGGATCTTCTCCATTATAAAAAATCTTGTTAATAAAATTGATGCGCTATCAATTACTCAAAAGACTGAGGTTAAGCGAGTAACTAACAGGCTTTTATTAACAAGAGAATGAAGGTGTGCCTCGAGTGGTCGACCAGTCCAGAATACAGAGGGACTGTGGAGCAGTCACCTTTATACCTGGACTCGTGGGAGGAGTCAGCCGAGGCATGTACAGACATGTACACAGTGGAATACAAACAGTGGTTTACCACAGTCTCCCACAGTCGGGAGTGAGGATCCGATGTGATGGGGGAGGGGCGAGTGGTCTCGCACAGTCGGGAGTGAGGGTCCGATGTGATGGGGAGGGAGGGTCGAGTGGTCTCCCACATTTGGGAGTGAGGGTCCGATGTGATGGGGAGGGAGGGGCGAGTGGTCTCCCACAGTCGGGAGTGTGGGTCCGATGTGATGGGGAGGGCGGGGCGAGTGGTCTCCCACAGTCGGGAGTGAGGGTCTGATGTGATGGGGAGGGAGTGGTGAGTGGTCTCCCACAGTCGGGAGTGAGGGTCCGATGTGATGGGGAGGGAGTGGCGAGTGGTCTCCCACAGTCGGGAGTGAGGGTCCGATGTGATGGGAACCAGCGAGTGGTCTCCCACAGTCGGGAGTGAGGGTCCGATGAGATGGGGGAGGGAGGGGCGAGTGGTCTCCCACAGTCGGGAGTGAGGGTCCGATATGATGGGGGAGGGGCGAGTGGTCTCCCACAGTCGGGAGTGAGGGTCCGATGTGATGGGGGAGGGAGGGGCGAGTGGTCTCCCACAGTCAGGAGTGAGGGTCCAATGTGATGGGGGTGGGAGGGGCGGGTGGTCTCCCATAGTCAGGAGTGAGGGTCCAATGTGATGGGGGAGGGAGGGGCGAGTGGTCTCCCACAGTCGGGAGTGAGGGTCCGATGTGATGGGGGAGGGAGGGGCGAGTGGTCTCCCACAGTCAGGAGTGAGGGTCCAATGTGATGGGGGTGGGAGGGGCGGGTGGTCTCCCACAGTCGGGAGTGAGGGTCCGATGTGATGGGGAGGGGCGAGTGGTATCGTACAGTCGGGAGTGAGGGTCCGATGTGATGGGGAGGGAGGGGCGAGTGGTCTCCCACAGTCAGGAGTGAGGGTCCGATGTGATGGGGGAGGGGCGAGTGGCCTCCCTCAATCGGGAGTGAGGGTCCGATGTGATGGGGGAGGGGCGAGTGGTCTCCCACAGTCGGGAGTGAGGGTCCGATGTGATGGGGGAGGGGCGAGTAGTCTCCCACAGTCGGGAGTGAGGGCCCGATGTGATGGGGAGGGAGGGGCGAGTGGTCTCCCACAGTGAGGAATGAGGGTCCGATGTGATGAGGGCAGGAGGGGCGAGTGGTCTCCCACAGTCGGGAGTGAGGGTCCGATGTGATGGGGAGGGAGGGACGAGTGGCCTCCCACAGTCGGGAGTGAGGGTCCGATGTGATGGGGAGGGAGGGGCGAGTGGCCTCCCACAGTCGGGAGTGAGGGTCCGATGTGATGTATCAGAGGATCACTCTCTGTCCACACACTGCACACATACTCTATGGGATTGGTAGCATAGTGGTTATGTTAGTGGACCAGTAATCCAGAGGCCTGGACTAATAATCCAGAGATGTGAGTTCATAATCCCACCATCCCACCATGGCAGCTGGGGAATTTAAAATCAGTTAATTGAATAAAAAGCTAGTGTCAGTAATGGTGACCATGAAACTATCGGATTGTCATAAAAACCCATCTGGGTCACTAATGTCCTTTACGGAAGCAAATCTGCCGTCCTTACCTGGTCTGGCCTATATGTGACTCCAGACCCACAGCAATGTGGTTGACTCTTAACTGCCCTCTGAAATGGCCTAGCAAGCCACTCAGTTGTAACAAACCATTACGAAAAACAAAGGGCCAGAAATTTGATCGGAGGTTTCCTGCGGGCGCAAGCCCCCGACCCGACCTGCACTAGCGCGCCTGCCATTGAACTTTGGGGCCACGTGGGATTCCGATCCTGGGCCTGCTCCAGTTGCCGGTGCGCCGGGCTCGCGTATCCCAGCGGCGAAGTTATTTCGAAGCGTCCCCTGGGATCACGTGGGCCATGGGGAGCCAATCGGAGCAGGGAATCTCCATTCATAGATTTGATAGGAAGACCTGTCAAATCTATGAATAGAGATCGGCCCCCAAAACCTAAGTAAAACTTCAAATAATTTTTTTTTTAAATCACGTTTTTAAAATAACTAAAAATTACACAAATTAACTATTTTAAACAAAAATTAAATTTTTGAAAAAATTAATTAAAGTTTTTAACGGGGCTAAAAATAAACTTACCTTTCTTTAAAGTATTTAAAAATGATAAACCTGTGGAAAAAATGTTTAAATTTTACTTTATTCACCTCTTACCTTGTTAAAATCAGGCCTTGCGCCTCCTTTTTTCACGCGCAGCTGAAAGGGACTTACCCGCACGGAGAAACCTGTGAAAAAAGCGGAAGTTCCAGGTCTACACGCTGTCTCTCCGGCGCACGCGTTTGACCTCCGAACTCCTTCCTTCAAGGGAACGGAAGTTCCGGTTTCCAGCGCATGTGCAATGCATGAGCGAAACCGGCACTTCTGTTGGCCATACAGGTGAGTACACTTCACGTACTCACCCGTGGGGACCCGAATTTCTGGCCCAATAATAAGTGTAAAACTGGACGGACCACTCGGCACCAGCTACGTCCGTATGACAATGGCACACCCAGCCCAGTCGGCCCTCACCAACATCTGGGGACTTGTGCCAAAATTGGGAGAGCTGTCCCACAGACTGGTCAAGCAACAGCCTGACATAGTCATACTCACAGAATCATACCTTTCAGCCAATGTCCCAAACTCCTCCATCACCATCCCTGGGTATGTCCTGTCCCACCGGCAGGACAGACCCACCAGGGATGGCAGCACAGTGGTGTAAAGTCCGCGCCTCAATAATACACGGACTTCGGGAGAACAGTTTAACAGTTACTTTACTGAACAAGAGGCAGCTTGAAACTGAAACTACAGAAGCCTGCTAGGGCCTTTTATACAGGGGTGGTCACTGCCGGTACTGCAGTGTAAGACCAGTTATTCCCTTAAAGGGACATACACAACAATTCCTCCCCTTTTAGATAAACAGTACATAACATTCATTTAACAACTAAATAATAACTAATTACAATTACAATTTTCTCAGTAATAGATACATCAACTGGAATAGTCATTTATAAGTTCAGTCTTTGAGGAGGCTTCCTGATCCGGACTGGATAGCGCCTTTCTCGAGTATCCTGTTCTGGCAGTGGAGTCAATTCTGGCTCATTGTCATTGGTTGGTTCGTCAGCTTCCAATACCCCTGCTTCTGAGGTAGACGCAATCTTTACTTCAGGCTCATTACCAGGTGCACATGCTTGTGGTACAGGTTTGGCTTGTTCCTGTGACTCTAGAATCCGGTCAGCATGGCGTCTCACGATGCTCTCTCCAACATCCACTGTGTACATTAGTGGTCCCTGCTGTGTGCATATCGTGTCTGGCTGCCATTTTTCTGTTCGGTAGTCGCGGGCCAAGACTGGTTGCCCTATCTTGAAGCTCCTGGTTGGCTTCTCATTTATGTGCTGGAACTGCTTATCCTCAACATCTCGTCTTATGTTTGGTTTGAGCAAATCCAAGCGACATCTTAGTCTCCGGTTGAAAAACAGTACGGCTGGAGTTTGGTTGGTGACTGCATGTGTTGCATTCCGGTAAGCAAACAGGAAGTTATCCACCTTGTGTTGCAGTGGTATGTCGTCATTATTCATTGCCTTTATGGCCTTTTTAAAGGTCTGAACAAACCTCTCAGCCAATCCATTTGTGGCTGGATGATATGGGGCAGATGTGTAATGTTTTACCCCATTACTCTTCAGGAACCTCCGGAAATCCTCAGACACAAACTGTGGGCCATTGTCGGAACAGATCTGTTCTGGCAACCCATTCCTGGCGAAGATGGTTCTTAGGACTGCAATAGTTTTCTCCGTGGTGGTGGAGGACATTTTAATGACCTCTGGCCATTTCGAATGGGCGTCCACAGCAATTAGAAACATTGAATCCATAAATGGACCAGCGAAATCAATGTGTACCCGTTGCCATGGAGATGAGGGCCACTCCCATGGATGTAGCAGGGCCTGTGGTGGAGCGTTTTGGACCTTCTGGCATCCTGTGCATCTCTTGGTCATATCCTCGATTTCTTTATCGATTCCCGGCCACCACACAACCGCCCTGGCTAGGCTCTTCATTTTTACCCCTCCCAGATGAATCTCGTGATGCTCATTGAGTACTCTATCTCTCAACTTGGGTGGAATTACCACTCGGGATCCACACATCAAGGTTCCCCGGCACACTGACAACTGTTCCCTCCTTGGCGAGAATGCTGGCAACAGTGAGTCGCCATATGCTGGCCATCCCTTCACCGTCAAATCATAGACCCGAGAGAGTGTCGGGTCATTTCGGGTTTCCTTCTCAATACTTGCGTTTGTAACAGGCAAACATTCGACTATGGTCGCATGGAATATCTCCACAGGGTCCACTGCAGGTGCTTCTTCCGCCGTAGGCAACGGTAGGCGTGACAACCCATCAGCGTTTCCATGTTGTTTCGTACCTTTGTACTCTATGTCATACTGATGTGCCCCTAGAAAAAGTGATCATCTTTGCAGCCGTTGTGCCGTCATCACCGGAACGCCCTTCCTTGGGTTAAAAATTGAGACCAGGGGTTGATGATCAGTCAGTAGGGTGAATTTCTGCCCGTGCAGATAGTGATTGAACTTCTTCACCCCCCACACCAGGCTGAGGGCCTCCCTGTCAATCTGGGCGTAGTTACGCTCGGCTGAGGTTAGCGAGCACGATGCAAAGGCTATTGGCCTCTCTGAACCGTCACAGAATTTGTGTGACAGCACCGCTCCAATGCCGTAAGGTGACGCATCACATGCCAACCGAATCGGTAGTGTTGGGTTGTAGTGGGCCAATACTTCTTTTGATGTGATTTGGCATTTAGATTCCTGAAAGGCACGCTTACACTCATCACTCCATTTCCATGTTACACCAGTTTGAAGGAGGGCGTTCAGTGGGTGCAGAATTGTAGATAAATTCGGCAAGAACTTATGGTAGTAGTTCACCAACCCGAGGAACGACCTCAGTTGCGACACATTTTCTGGTGCTGGAGCCTTGACTACAGCCTCAATCTTGTCCGGCGACTTATGCAACCCTTCCTCATCAATCATGTGGCCACAATACGAGATTTGTCTCCTGAAGAACTCGCATTTGGGACGGTTGGCTCGGAGCCCATATTCCTGCAATCTCTTGAGCACCTGTTCCAGGTTGGCAAGGTGTTCATTGTCATTTTCGCCCGTAACCAGGATGTCGTCCAAATAACACTGGGTCCCCGGGATCCCTTGCAGGACTTGTTCCATTGCCCTCTGCCACATAGCCGGGGCCGATGCTACCCCAAATACCAGTCGATTGTACTGGTAAAGGCCTTTGTGAGTGTTTATCGTGAGGTATTTCCTAGATGCTTCTTCCACCTCCATTTGTAGATACGCTTGAGCCAGGTCAATCTTTGTAAAACGTTCCCCTCCAGATAGTGAGGCGAAAATATCTTCTATCCGCGGAAGCGGATACTGTACTGTGTGCAGGACTGGGTTCACAGTCACCTTGAAGTCCCCACAGATACGAACCTTCTTTGGCTCCCCAGGCGTGCTGCTCAATGCTTTCTTCATTACAGGAACGATGGGTGTGGCCCACTCGCTCCAGTCCACCTTAGACAGCACCCCCGAACGCTCCAGACTCTCCAGTTCAGCTTCCACAGCTGGGCGTATCACGTATGGCACCGGTCTGGCCTTGAAAAATTTTGGGGTTGCGTTATCCTCAATCTTTATGGTTGCCTTTACTCCTTTTAGAGTCCCAAGTCCTTGTTGGAACACCTCTTCCGCGTCAGATAGAATTTGTGACAGACGTCCAGGTGCGACGTCATCATCTTTTTTGTCAGTCACCGTTAGTGCCAGAATGGAATGCCAATCCAATTGTAGTGTTCGGATCCATTCACGTCCCAATAATGGTGGTCCTCCATCTCGTAGTATATACATGTATAGTTTCTGTGTTTCCTTTCCGTTATATTCAACTGGCACCCTTATTTTTCCTCTGGGGTAGACCTTCTGCCCCATGTATGTCTTCAATACAATGGACGTGTCCTTTAAGGGTATGTGTGAGAATAGCCGCTCATAGTCTCGTCGATTCATGACAGTTAGGGCTGATCCTATGTCCAATTCCATCTTCACTGGGGACCCTGCTATCATGAGGGTGACCCAAATGGTTCGGTGATCTTCTTTTGCGATCACGTTGTGTAACTTTAAACAACTTAGTCGCCTGCTCCCGGAGCATTGGTTTAGCTGGGGTAATTAAATTCCGCAATAGGCCGTACGTACTTGCACCCATCAGATTTAATAATACCGACGCCCTCTTTCCATCAGCCACCTCATTTGCCTTGCAGTACACTTCAATTCTTTCCACATATGTGATCCAGTCTTCTACCTCGTTGTCGAAAGCAGTGATACTGCCACTTTTCGGCATCTTGGGCGATTTAAAATGGCGCCTCCCGCACTTTTGTTTCTTCCCCAATGAATAAAATGGCGCCTCCCACGCTTTTGCTTCTTCCCCTTACTGCCACGCTGCTCCTAGCGTTCTACGGGGTAATGGCGGCGACCCGCAGCTTCGGCGCGTCCCGCTTTCCTTCCCCCCCGTTTAGTTTCTCTCCGCTGCCCGATTTGTAGAGCCGCTCGATCGAGCTTGAGCCCGCCGCAGTCCGGAAGGGTCTGCGCGCTACCTGCTACCAGCACGATTCGCTGGAACCACCGTCTCTCCCGCAATTCTCCAAACACCGATGGATTCTTTGGGCGGTTGCCCTCGGTCGATGCCCGTTGCTCAGACTACGACCTTCCAGGACCTTCCTTTCAGGCGAGATCCCCGTGAGATGATGCCACACTGCAGGTGAGTTTGAACTTACTCGTCGCCACTGTAAAGTCCGCACCTCAATAATACACGGACTTCGGGAGAACAGTTTAACAGGTACTTTACTGAACAAGAGGCAGCTTGAAACTGAAACTACAGAAGCCTGCTAGGGCCTTTTATACAGGGGTGGTCACTGCCGGTACTGCAGTCTAAGACCAGTTATTCCCTTAAAGGGACATACACAACAATTGGTATACAGTCAGGAAGGATTGGCCCTGGGAGTCCTCAACATTGACTCCAGACCCCATGAAGTCTCATGGCTTCAGGTCAAGCATGGGCAAGGAAACCTCCTGCTGATTACCACCTACCGCCCTCCCTCAGCTGATGAATCAGTACTCCTCCATGTTGAACACCACTTGGAAGAAGCACTGAGAATAGCAAGGGCACAGAATGTACTCTGGATGGGGGACTTTATTGTCCATCGCCAAGCGTGGCTCGGTAGCACCACTACTGAGTGAGCTGGCCGAGTCCTGAAGGACATAACTGCCAGTCTGGGCACGCGACAGGTGGTGAGAGAACCAACACAAGGTAAAAACATACTTGACCTCGTCCTCACCAGTCTACCTGTTGCATGACAGCATTGGTAGCAGTGACCACCGCACAGACATTGTGGAGACGAAGTCCCATCTTCACACTGAGGACACCCTCCATGTGCTGTGTGGCACTACCACTGTGCTAAATGGGATAGATTCAGAACAGATCTAGCAGCTCAAAACTGGGCATCCATGAGGCGCTGTAGGCCATCAGCAGCAGAATTGTATTCCACCACAATCTGTAACCTCATGGCCCGGCATATCCCTCACTCCAGCATTACCATCAAGCCATAGGACCAACCCTGGTTCAATAAGGAGTGTAGAAGAGCATGCCAGGAGCAGCACCAGGCGTACCTAAAAATGCGGTGCCAACCTGGGGAAGCTGCAACACAGGACTACATGCATGCTAAAAAGCGGAAGCAGCATGCTATAGTCAGAGCTAAGCGATCCCACAATAAACGGATCAGATCAAAGCTCTGCAGTCCTGCCACATCCAGTCATGAATGGTGGTGGACCATTAAGCAACTAACGGGAGGAGGAGGCTCCATTAATATCCCTATCCTCAATGATGGTGGAGCCCAGCATGTGAGTGCATAAGACAAAGCTGAAGCGTTTGCAACCAAATTCAGCCAGAAGTGCCGAGTGGATGATCCATATCGGCCTCCTCCTGAGGTCCCCACCATCACAGAAGCCAGTCTTCAACCAATTTGATTCACTCCACGTGATATTAAGAAATGGCTGAGCGCACTGGATACAGCAAAGGCTATGGGCCCCGACAACATCCCAGCTGTCGTGCTGAAGACTTGTGCTCCAGAATTAACCGCGCCTCGAGCCAAGCTGTTCCAGTACACCTACAACACTGGCATCTATCCGACAACGTGGAAAACTGCCCAGGTATGTCCTGTCCACAAAAAGCAGGACAAATCCAATCTGGACAATTACCGCCCCATCAGTCTACTCTCAATCATCAGCATGGTGAGACCGGTATAAAAACCGGAGAGAGGCGAGGCCCGAGACCAGTCGGGACCAGCGGGAGCAGCGTGGTGAGACCGGTATAAAAACCGGCGTGAAGACCGAGGCCCGAGACCAGTCGGGACCAGCGGGAGCAGCGTGGTGAGACCGGTATAAAAACCGGCACGAAGACCGAGGCCAGAGACCAGTCGGGACCAGCGGGAGCAGCGTGGTGAGACCGGTATAAAAACCGGCGCGAAGACCGAGGCCAGAGACCAGTCGGGACCAGCGGGAGCAGCGTGGTGAGACCGGTATAAAAACCGGCACGAAGACCGAGGCCAGAGACCAGTCGGGACCAGCGGGAGCAGCGTGGTGAGACCGGTATAAAAACCGGCGCGAAGACCGAGGCCCGAGACCAACTCAGCAGCGGGGAGAGAGGTAAAAAGTAATCAGTGTGTGACGTCACCAGGGAGCAGGTAGGTGATTGGTTGGTGAGTATTTCTCTTTTTTCAATACAAGCTTGAATTCTGTGGTGTTAAAATTCTGTGGTGTAGTGGGGATAGTTGGTAAATAAAGCGCCCTAGAGTATACCTGTAACTGGGGTATTGAATAAATTTTAAAAATTAATTAAAGGAGTAAGTCATGGCAGGAGAGTTCAGACCCGTGTTCTGCTCCTCCTGCTCTATGTGGGAAGTCAGGGATGCTGCCAGTGTCCCTGATGGCCATGTGTGCGGGAAATGCATCCAGCTGCAGCTACTTGTAGACCGCATTGTGGCGCTCGAGCTGCGGGTGGATGAATTTTGGAGCATGCGCGATGCTGAGAGGCTCGTGGATAGCACGTTTAGCGAGTTGTTCATGCCTCAGGGTAGGGCAGCACAGGGGGTGACCATCAGGCGGAGCAACAAAGGCAGGCAGGTAGTGCAGGGAACCCCTGCGGACATCCCCCTTTCAAACAAGTATACCGCTTTGGATACTGTTGAGGGGGATGACTCACCAGGGGAAGGCAGCAGCAGCCAACTTCCTGGCACTGGGGGTGCTCCTGCTGCCCAGGAAGGGGGGAAAAAGAGTGGGAGAGCAATAGTGGTAGGGGATTCTATAGTAAGGGGAACAGATAGGCGTTTCTGTGGCCGTAGACGTGAATCCAGGATGGTTTGTTGCCTCCCTGGTG
Organism: Somniosus microcephalus; assembly: GCF_052327205.1. Taxonomy (NCBI): domain Eukaryota; kingdom Metazoa; phylum Chordata; class Chondrichthyes; order Squaliformes; family Somniosidae; genus Somniosus; species Somniosus microcephalus. Next base: position 78,226,714 of record NW_028225179.1, read on the forward strand.
CCAGGGTCAAGGATGTCACTGAGCGGCTGCAGGGCATTCTGGAGGGGGAGGGTGAACAGCCAGTGGTCGTGGTCCACATTGGTACCAACGACATAGGTAAAAAGAGGGATGAGGTCCTGCAGCAAGAATTTAGGGAGCTAGGTGAAGGATTAAAGAGCAGGACCTCAAAGGTTGTAATCTCTGGATTACTCCCGGTGCCACGTGCTAGTAAGTATAGGAATAGGAAGATAGAACAGATGAATGCGTGGCTAAAGGGATGGTGCAGGGGGGAGGGCTTTAGTTTCCTGGATCACTGGGTCTGCTTCTGGGAAAGGTGGGACTTGTACAAGTCGGATGGTTTACACCTGAACCAGAGGGGAACCAATATCCTTGCGGGGAGGTTTGCTAGCACTGCTGGGGAGGGTTTAAACTAACTTGGCAGGGGGTTGGGGTACAGAGTGGAGCTATAGTAGGGGGTGATTTACAGCCAAATACAGAGGGAAAAACAAGTCAGCTGGGAAGGCAGAGCAAATATGTGAAGGCAAAAGAGAATATGGCAGGGCTGGAAGGCATTTATTTTAATGCAAGGAGTCTTGCAAATAAGGTGGATGAACTGAAGTTGTTGTTGAACACATGGGAGTACGATATTGTTGCTATCACGGAGACATGGTTGAGGGAGGGTCAGGACTGGCAGCTCAATATTCCGGGGTATAGAATCTTCAGGCGAGACAGAGGGGGGTGTAAAAGGGGAGGGGGTGTTGCAATATTAATTAAGGAGTCAATTACTGCTGTAAGGAGGGATGATATATTAGCGGGTTCCTCTAATGAGGCCATATGGGTAGAACTTAAAAACAAAAAGGGGGCAAGCACTTTGCTGGGAGTGTACTATAGGCCCCCAAACAGTCAGGGGGAGATAGAGGAACAGATATGTAGGCAAATCTCAGAAAAGTGCGAAAATAATAGGGTAATAATAGTGGGGGATTTCAACTTCCCCAATATAAATTGGGACAGTCAGAGTGTGAAAGGTTTAGAGGGTGCAGAATTCTTAAAGTGCATCCAGGAGAGCTTTTTGAGCCAACATGTAGAAAGTCCTACAAGAGAGGGGGCGGTACTGGACCTAATTCTGGGGAATGTAGCCGGGCAAGTGGTGGAAGTGTCAGTAGGAGAGCATTTTGGCGACAGTGACCATAATTCGGTGAGATTTAAGGTGGTCATGGAAAAAGACAAAGACGGCCCGGAAATAAGGGTTCTAAATTGGGGGAAGGCCGATTTTAATATGATAAGGCAGGATCTGGCCAAAGTGGACTGGGAGCAGCTGCTTATAGGAAAATCCACATCAAAACAGTGGGAGACTTTCAGAAGGGAAATAGAGAGAGTACAACGCCAACATGTTCCTGTAAAGGTCAAGGGTGTGACCAACAAGCAAAGGGAACCTTGGATGACAAGGGATATACAAAAATGCATTAGAAATAAAAGGGGGGCTTTTGGCAGTTACAAAAGACTAAAGACGGAAGAAGCCCTAGAGGAGTATAAAAAGTGCAGGGGCATACTTAAAAAAGAAATTAGGAGGGCGAGGAGGGGCCATGAAATAACACTGGCGAGCAAAATAAAGGAAAATCCTAAGATGTTTTATAAGTATATTAAGGGCAAGAGGATAACCAGGGAAAGGGTAGGGCCCATTAGGGACCAAAGTGGCAATCTGTGTGTAGAGCCAGAGGATGTAGGCGGGGTTTTAAATGAATTTTTTGCATCTGTGTTCACTATGGAGAAAGACGATGCAGACATAGAAATCGGGCAAGGGGACTGTGACATACTTGAACATATTAGCATCGAGAGGGAGGAGGTGCTAGTGGTTTTAGCGGGCCAAAAAGTGGATAAATCCCCAGGCCCGGACGAGATGTATCCCAGGCTGCTGTGGGAGGCAAAGGAGGAGATTGCAGGGGCTCTGACACAAATTTTCAGAACCTCTCTGGCCACAGGGGATGTACCAGAGGACTGGAGAACAGCTAACGTAGTACCATTATTCAAGAAGGGTAGCAGGGATAAACCAGGGAATTACAGGCCAGTGAGTCTAACATCTGTGGTGGGGAAATTATTGGAAAAAATTCTGAGGGACAAAATTAATCTCCACTTGGAGAGGCAAGGATTAATCAGGGATAGTCAGCATGGCTTTGTCAAGGGTAAATCATGTCTGACAAATCTGATTGAATTTTTCGAGGGGGTGACTACGGGGGTGGATGAGGGAAATGCTGTGGATGTGGTTTACATGGACTTCAGTAAAGCTTTTGACAAAGTCCTGCATAGGAGACTGGTCAAGAAGGTAAGAGCCCATGGGATCCAGGGGGCCTTGGCGCGTTGGATCCTAAACTGGCTGAGTGGCAGGAGGCAGAGGGTGATGGTCGAAGGTTGCTTTTGTGACTGGAAGCCTGTGCCCAGTGGGGTACCTCAGGGATCGGTGCTGGGTCCCTTGTTGTTTGTGATCTACATAAATGATTTGGATGAGAATGTAAAAGGTATGATCAGTAAGTTCGCAGATGACACGAAAATTGGTGGGGTGGTAAATTGCGAGGAGGAAAGCCTCAGGCTACAGGACGATATAAACGGGTTGGTCAGATGGGCGGAAAAGTGGCAAATGGAATTTAACCCTGAAAAGTGCGAGGTGATGCATTTTGGACGGACAAATAAGGCAAGGGAATACACAATGAGTGGTAGGACCCTAGGAAGTACAGAGAGTCAGAGGGACCTTGGTGTACATGTACATAGATCCCTGAAGGCAGCGGAGCAGGTAGATAAGGTGGTTAAAAAGGCATATGGGATACTTGCCTTCATTAGCCGAGGCATAGAATATAAGAGCAGGGAGGTTATGATGGAGCTGTACAAAACGCTGGTGAGGCCACAGCTGGAGTACTGTGTGCAGTTCTGGTCACCTCACTATAGGAAGGATGTGATTGCTTTGGAGAGGGTGCAGAGAAGATTCACCAGGATGTTACCTGGGATGGAGCGCCTCAGCTATGAAGAGAGGCTGGACAGGCTGGGGTTGTTTTCCTTGGAGCAGAGAAGGCTGAGGGGGGACCTGATTGAGGTGTACAAAATGATGAGGGGCATAGATAGAGTAGATAAAGAGGAACTTTTCCCCTTAGTAGGGGGGTCAATAACAAGGGGGCATAGATTCAGGGTAAGGGGCAGGAGATTTAGAGGGGATTTGAGGAGGAACTTTTTCACCCAGAGGGTGGTTGGAATGTGGAATTCAATGCCTGAAAGGGTGGTAGAGGCAGGAACCCTCACAACATTCAAGAAGCATTGGATGAGCACTTGAAATGCCATTGCATACAAGGCTATGGACCAAATGCTGGAAAATGGGATTAGACTGGACAGGGATGGATGGGCGGCGCAGACACGATGGGCCGAAGGGCCTCTTTCTGTGCTGTAAAACTCTATGACTCTATGACTAAGTGATGGAAGGTGTCGTCGACAGTGCTATCAAGCAGCACTTACTCACCAATAACCTGCTCACTGATGCCCAGTTTGGGTTCTGCCAGACCACTCAGCTCCAGACATCATTACAGCCTTGGTCCAAACATGGACAAAAGAACTGAATTCCAGAGGTGAGGTGAGAGTGACTGCCCTTGACATCAAGGCAGCATTTGACCGAGTGTGGCAGCAAGGAGCCCTAGTAAAACTGAAGTCAATGGAAATTGGGAAAACACTCCACTGGCTGGAGTCATACCTAGCTCAAAGGAAGATGGTTGTGGTGGTTGGAGGTCAATCATCACAGGACATCACTGCAGGAGTTTCTCAGGGCAGTGTCCTAGGCCCAACCATCTTCAGCTGCTTCATCAATGACCTTCCCTCCATCATAAGGTCAGAAGTGAGGATGTTCACTGATGATTGCACAGTGTTCAGTGCCGTTCGCAACTCCTCAAGATAATGAAGCAGTCCATGCCCGCATGCAGCAAGACCTGGACGACATTCAGGCTTAGGCTGATAAGTGGCAGGTAACATTCGCACCACAGAAATGCCAGGCAATGACTATCTCCAACAAGCGAGAGTCTAACCACCTCCCCTTGACATTCAATGGCATTACCATCGCCGAATCCCCCACCATCAACATCCTGGGGGTCACCATTAACCAGAACTTAACTGGATCAGCCACAAATACTGTGGCAACAAGAGCAGGTCAGAGGCTAGGTATTCTGTGGCGAGTGTCTCACCTCCTGACTCCCCAAAGCCTTTCCACCATCTACAAAGCACAAGTAAGGAGTGTGAAGGAATACTCTCCACTTGCCTGGATGAGGGCAGCTCCAACAACACTCAAGAAGCTCGATACCATCCAGGACAAAGCAGCCCGCTTGATTGGCACCCCATCCACCACCTTAAACATTCACTCCCTCCACCACTGGCGCACCGTGGCTGCAGTGTGTCAAATATCCCGTGATGCACCAGCACACAGTCCTTCAACATTTCCCATCAGTTGTTTTATTCCATCAATCTCTACAGCCTACTTCCACCTCCCAAACAGCGCCCGTCTCCGTCCCTGCCTCAGCCCAGCTGCTGCTGAAACCCTCATCCATGCCTCCAGACGGCTCTCTGGCCGACCTCCCACCTTGCACCCTTGAGCTCGTCCAAAACTCTGCTGCCTGTATCCTAACTCGCACCAAGTCTCGTTCACCCGTTCACCCATCACTCCTGCTCGCTGACCTACATCGGCTCCTGGTCTGGCAGCACCTCCATCTATCTCTTTCGTCTACCCTATCAAAACTTTTCATAATTTTAAAGACCTCTATTAGATCTTTTCAAGCCTGTTCATCCTTTCCTGATAGGTATAACCTCGCAGTTCTGGGATCATCCTTGTAAATCTTCTCTGCACCCTCTCCAGTGCCTCGATATCCTTTTTATAATATGGTGACCAGAACTGTACGCAGTACTCCAAGTGTGATCTAACCAAGGTTCAATACAGGTTCAGCATAACGTCTCTACTTTTCAATTATATCCCTCTAAAAATAAACAACAACTTGCATTTATATAGCATCTTTAATGTAGTAAACGGTCCCAAGGTGCTTAACAAGAGCGATATCAATAAAAACATTTTTTTTCACCGAGCCACACAAGGAGAAATTAGGACAGGTGACCAGTAGCTTGGTCAAAGATAGGTTTTAAGGAGCGTCTTAAAGGAGGAGAGAGAGATAGCGACGCAGACAGGTTTAGGCAGGGAATTCCAGAGGTTAGGGCCTTGGCAGCTGAAGGCACGGCCGCCAATGGTTGAGCGATTAAAAGCGGGGATGTGGAAGAGGCCAGAATTAGAGGAGCGCATAGGGAGGAACAAGGTCATGGAGGGATTTGAAAACAAGGAAGAGGATTTTAAAAGCGAGGTGCTGTTGGACCGGGAGCCAGTGTAGGTCAGCAAGCACAGGGGTTTGGTGCGAGTTCAGCTGCTGTTAAACTCCGGTGATTGATTTCGTATCTCAGGCCTGGGCTGACGAATTCGAGGATGATTCTCCTCTTTCAGCAGCTGTAGAAAGAAAAGATTTCTGTCACACAGCCATTTTAGAACATGAGAGAATGTTCTGTAGAGAAAGCCACAGAGAGAGGGAGAGGGGGAGAGGGGAGACAGAGGCAGCGGGAGAGGGAGAGGCGGTAAGAGAGGGAGAGGCAGTGAGAGAGGGAGAGGAAGAGGTGCCGAGAGGGTCCCCCACACAGACAGAGAGACAGGCACAAAGACAAACCCTTGTACTATTTGCACACTTACGGTTTGCTGGGCTGTAACCAGATTTATTCTCTACTCCTACAAGAGACAGAAACAGACAGAACTTCAGTTTAACCAGCTAACTCACCACAACCCCCCACACACCCACACTGGGGGAATGACCAGATTTACCTGAACAGACTCTCAGGTTGTTCTGCTTTTCACCCGAGAAAAAGGCATTAGACAATATCCTCCCCATTCAGCCCAGTCCGCTTGCTGCTGACCACACTCCCCGGCCCCTCCACTCAATCTCTGGCCCCTCGCCCCTCACTACCCCCTCAATCCCCGGCCCCTCACCTCACACCCCGGCCACTCCCCTCCTCCTCACTCCCCAACCCGTCCCCAGCCATGTTGACTCCCTCGACCAGTGCCTCATGTTAAACAAGACCACCCCTATAGATGTAGCCCACTACTAAAACATACAGCTACACCTAGTGTACCATTCTAGAATGACATGTTACTGCATATCATTACATCCCCCTTCCTTTGAGGTTAAACAGAATCAATATCAATCAACTTTCAAGAAAAACGATAAAGATGATATCAGTAACACTTTTGTTAGTGCTCTATAAACCTTCGAATGAACTTGTTATATATATTTTTTAACATCTTTACAACAGTCAACACATCTTCAAAGCTTTATGAACTCTAAGCTTTTCATTCTTTTATTATAGTTTTCTTTGTACTCAAAGATTAAGTCTATCAGGCTTTTTTACTTCATGTGTGGATCTTCTCAGCACAGGTAAGTCTGATGTGTTTGCATGAGAGCCTGTATGTGTGTTTGTGTTAGATTGTTCTGGTGGTGAGTGACAAGATTCAGTTGCGGCACTGTCATCGATTTGCTCTTGGATAGTTTCTTGTGTTTTCAGGAGGGAACGGCGGTTCCTCCTGAGAATCTGTCCTTCCTCAGTTCTAACAGTGTATGACCTTGGTCCTACTTCCTCAAGAACTGTAGCTTTCCTGTTCCATGCATTTGGATACTCAATCCTGACAACATCATCCCTTGTCAATGGTTTCGTAGTTTTGGATGACTTGTCATAGTGTGATTTCTGTTTCAGCTTTAACAGTTGAAGTCTCTGTCTCAGTTCCTTACTCTGCTTTTCTTTTGCACAGCAGGGTAGCGTGGTGCGCAACTTGCGACCCATTAGGAGTTCAGCAGGTGAAGAACCACAGTCTAAAGGTGAGGCTCGGTAGCTCAGCAGGGCGAGATAAGGATCAGACTTGCTTTCTGTTGCTTTCTTCAGTAGCTGTTTGAGAACTTGAACACCTTTCTCTGCCTTACCATTCAACTGAGCATACAGAGGACTGGATGTGATGTGCTGAAAGTCATAATGTGCTGCAAACTGTTGCCACTCCTTACAGTTGAAGCACGGACCATTGTCGCTAACGGCAATCCTGGGAATCCCATGTCTGGCGAAGATGGATTTAACATGCATTATGACACTGCTTGCTGATGTGCTTGACAGCAGCGCCATCTCAGGATAGTTAGAATAGTAGTCAATCACTAATAGATAGTCTTTACCATTCAAATGAAAAAGGTCCATACCAACCTTTTGCCATGGTGCTGTTGGTAAGTCAGCTACTATCATTGGTTCCTTTGCTTGTTTGTTTTGGTGTTTCTGACATGTCTCACATTTGCCTATCATGTTCTCAATGTCCTTATTTATGCCAGGCCAATAAACAGTGTCTCTTGCTCTCCTTTTGCATTTTTCAATTCCAAGGTGCCCCTCATGAATCCTTTTGAGCATGTCTCGATGTAGAGCTCGATGTAGAGCCTGTGGAATGACTATTCTGTTCTGTCTTAGTAATAGTCCACTTGCGAAACTCAACTCTGACCTGATGTGATAGTACTTTGGACAGGAACCTTTTGGCCAACCATGATGACTGTTCTCTATTACTGTTTGTAACACTGTATCTTTTATTGTTTCTTCTGCTATTTGCTTTGATTTTGTGTCTGACACAGGCAGCGCAGCAGTGACCATACTCACATGAACATCCACGTCTTCCTCAGTAGAGCTCACATGACTCATTGTGGGTGCTCGGGATAGTGCAGCTGCTAACACTATGTGTTTGCCTGGTGTGTAGATCAGTTCAAAGTCATATCTTTGCAGCTTCATCATGAGTCGTTGAATCCTTGGAGACATCTCATTCAGGTTTTTTTTTTACGATGGCAACCAGTGGGCAGTGGTCTATCTCAACTGTGAAGGTGGGAAGTCCATATATGTAGCCATGGAACTTTTCTAGTCCAACTACCAAGCCTAGACATTCCTTTTCAATCTGGGCGTATCGGCACTCAGAATCAGTCATAGACCTGGAGGCATAGGCAACAGGCTTCCAATCTTCACCCTCTGCTTGTAGCAAGACCGCGCCTAGGCCATCTTTTGATGCATCTGTTGAAACTTTGATTCTCTTTGTTGGGTCAAAGAAGGTGAGTACAGGTGTGGTTGTCAGCACTGTTTTGAGGTTCATCCACTCTTGTTCATGTCTTTCTGTCCATGCAAACTTATTTGTTTTATGTAGCAGGTCTCGCAGACAGGCTGCCTTGGCTGACAAGTTAGGAATAAACTTTCCAATGAAGTTTATCATTCCCATGATGCGTAGCACTCCTTTTTTGTCAGTGGGTCGGGGCATGTTGAGTATGGCGTTTACTTTTTCCATATCTGGCTCTATTCCTTTACCAGATAGATTATCTCCAAGGAAAGTGACTTCCTGGACGCCAAACTGACACTTGGCTTTGTTGAGCTTCAGTCCATTCCGGCGTATGCTCTGTAGCACTTTAGTCAGTCTCTCATTGTGTTCTTTCAGTGTGGAGCCCCAGATGATGATGTCATCAACATAGACCCGAACTCCTTCCAGACCTTCAATTATGTGTTCCATCGCTCTATGAAAGATTTCAGATGCAGATATTATCCCGAAAGGCATTCTGAGGAAACAATACCTGCCAAATGGTGTGTTGAAGGTACAGTATTTGCTGCTCTCTTCATCCAGTTTTAGTTGCCAAAATCCTTGTGAGGCATCGAGCTTTGTGAAGTATCTGGCACCTGACATTTCACTGGTGATTTCTTCTCGCTTGGGAATCTGGTAGTGTTCACGTTTTATGTTTGCATTTAAGTCCTTTGGATCCATGCATACTCTTAGATCATTGTTCTTTTTCTTTACACATACCATGGAGTTAACCCAGTCTGTTGGCTCTTCAACTTTCCTGATGACTCCTAGTGTGGTCATTCTGTCCAGTTCTTTCTTGAGCCGGTCATGCAGGGGTGCTGGTACTCTCCGTGGAGCATGTACCACTGGCTGAGCATCCTCCTTTAGCTGGATCTTGTAAGTGAATGGTAGAACTCCAAATCCTTTGAACACATCCTGGAAATTACTCACTACAGAATCCACTGAGTCATCTGGTCTGCTTATGGCACAGTTTATACGGTAGACTCTCTTGACCAGTTCTAAGTCCTCACAAGCTTTGTCACCTAGTAGTGAATCAAGTCCTTCAGCCACAACAGAAAACACGAGATGATGCACTTTGTTTTTGACTGTCACTTTAAGTCTGCATACACCTAAGCTATCTATTTTCTGTCCATTATAGTTCTTCAGTAGTACTGACTTTTTCTGTATTTTGGGCTTTTCTTTCATATTTTTAATGTCACTCATACTGATTAAGTTTGCTTTTGCCCCAGTGTCTAGTTTCAATGTAACTAATGCTCCATTTACCTGCAGTGGCATCATCCATTTGTCCTCTTTTACTGCATTAACTTTATGTTCAGCATTGTCCATTCCTGAGGGCTGCATATTTTCTGTATCCTTTTCTATATTGTCACATGACACCATTCCTACAAAAAATGTCTCACTTAAATCAGTGTCCTCTTTTACTGCATTAACTTTATGTTCTTTCTTTGTTTTTACTTTTGAAAAGCATTGTTTGGCAAAGTGATTCTTTCCATTACATTTTGTGCACATTTTCCCAAACACTGGGCATTGTCTTGACTGGTGCATGGCATATTTTCACAGCATCCTCCAATGTTAGTTCGGTTTCTCTCAACAGACGTTCCCTCACCTTTTTATCATGAATACCAAACACAATCTGGTCACAAATCATGGATGATTTCAGTTCAGAGAAATTACATGTCTGTGCTTTCAGTTTCAGATTGGTCACAAAGCTATCAAAAGTCTCATTTTGCTACTGTGTCCAGAAACGGAACACGTACCTCTCATAGGTCTTGTTCTTTTTGGGAGAACAATGTGTATCAAACTTCTTTAGCACGTCGTCCATTTTTTCTCTGTCCTCCTCTTGATCAAATACAAAAGTATTAAATACCTCTATCGCCTGCGGGCCTGCAACCATGAGCAGCAATGCTATTTTCCTTGCGTCTGGCTTCGTACCGAACCCGATGGCGGCAATGTAGAGTTCGAATTGGTGTTTGAAAGTCCGCCAATTGCAGTCGACATTCCCCATGAGTTTCAAACCCTCCGGTGGCTTCAAATTCTCCATGTCGCGTTTCGCAATATTCAGCAGATATTACCACTCCTGGTACCATGTTATGGTACCATGTTATGTTCATAAATAAATAGACATTTTTATTATGAACAGCTAGCTTGTGCTAGTCATTTATTCAGCCATGTTGACTTGTATACAGTAGCCATGTTGACTCCCTCGACCAGTGCCTCGTGTTAAACAAGACCACCCCTATAGATGTAGCCCACTACTAAAACATACAGCTACACCTAGTGTACAATTCTAGAATGACATGTTACTGCATATCATTACACTCCCCTCACTCACTGGCCCCTCCCCTCACTCCACGGCCCCTCCCCTCACTCACTGGCCCCTCCCCCCCACTCCCCAGCCCCCACCTCCCTCACACCCGGCCCACACCCCCTCACTCCCCGGCCCCTCCTGTTCCCCTCACTCCCCGGCCCATCCCCCTCACTCCCTGGCCCCTCCCTCCCCCTCACTCCCTGGTCCCCCCCCTCGCTCCCTGGCCCCTCCCCCTCGCTCGCCAGTCCCTCCCCTCACTCACGGGCCCCTCCCCATACTCGCTGGCCACTCCCTGGCCACTCCCCTTAATCCGTGGCCCCACCCCTCACTCCCCGGCCACTCCCCTTATCTCTGGCCCCACCCCTCACTCCCCGGCCCCTCCCCTTCACTCCCCAGGACCTCCCCTCAATCCTCGGCACCACCCGCCTCACTCCCTCCTCAATCCCCGGCCCCTCCACTCCACTCACTCCCCGAGTGCTCCTTCACTACCCCCTCACTCCCTGGCCCCTCCTCTCACACCCCAGACTTGCCCCTCACACCTTGGCCCCTCCCCTCACTCCCCGGCCCCTCCCCCTGCACTCCCCGGGGCCTCCCCTCACTCACCAGCCCCTCCCCTCACACACCGGGCCTCTCCCCTCATACTCTGGCCCCTCCTCAGAGAGAGAGAGACAGAGAAAGAGAGAGACAGAGAAAGAGAGAGACAGAGAAAGAGAGAGACAGAGGGAGAGAAAGACAGAGAGAGAGAGACAGAGAGAGACACAGAGAGAGACACAGAGAGAGACACACACACACAGAGTGAGAGACAGAGAGAGACAGAGTGAGAGAGAGAGAAAGAGACAGAGACAGCGAGCAAGACAGAGACAGAGAGAGATACAGACAGAGAGAGAGAGAGACACACAGGGAGAGAGAGCGAGACAGAGGCAGAGAGAGAGAGATCTAGAGGCAGGGAGAGTCAGATGGACAGAGAGAGGGGGACAGAGAGAGACAGAAAGAGAGAGAGACAGACAGAGACAGACAGAGACAGAGAGAGAGACACACAGAGACAGGCATAGAGAGACAGAGGGCGACACAGGCGGAGGCGCAGATACAGAGAGGGAGGGAGACAGAGACACAGACACACATCCTTGTACAATGTGCACACTTACGGTTTGCTGGGCTGTAACCAGATTTCTTCCCTCCTCCTACAAGAGACAGAAACAGGCAGAGCTTCAGTCATAAACAGCTCCCCCACCACAACCTCCCCTCTCACACACAAACACTGCACACACACAGGGGGAAATTCAGTACATCGCACACACACAGGGGGGAATGACCAGATTACCTGAACTTACTCACAGGAGGCTCCACTCCTCACCTGATAGGCATCAGACAATATCTCCCCTAACTCCAGCCTATTGCTCCCCATTCAGCCCAGTCCCCTCGCTGCTCCCTGGGATGGGGCCCCTGTCCCCTCACTCCCCGGGTCCCCCGCACTCCCCAGGCCCCCCTCACTCCCCTGGTGCCCCTCACTCCCCTGGTGCCCCTCACTCCCTAGATGCCCCCTTCACTCCCCGGGCCACCCCTCACTCCTCGGGTCCCCCTCACTCCCCAGGCCCCCCTCACTCCCCTGGTGCCCCTCACTCCCCTGGTGCCCCTCAATCCCTAGATGCCCCCTTCACTCCCCGGGCCACCCCTCACTCCCCGGGTCCCCTCCTCACTCCCCAGGCCCCCCCTCATTCCCCGCCCCACCCCCTTACTCCCCGGGCGCCCCCACTCACACCCCAGTCCCCCCTCACTCCCCGGGCCTCCCGTCACTCCACGGGCCCCCCTCACTCCCTGGGCCCTCCTCACGCCCCGGGCCCCCCCTCACTCCCCGGGGCCCCCTCATTCCCTGGGCGCCCCCTCACTCCCCGGGCGCCCCCTCACACCCCGGGCCTCCCCTCACTCTCCGGGACTCCCCCTTACTCTCCCGGCCCCCCTCACTCCCCGGGCGCCCCCCTCACTCCCCGGGCCCCCCTCACTCCCCTGGCCTCCCCTCACTCCCCGGGCCCCCCTCACTCCCCGGGCCCCCCTCACTCCCCGGGACCCCCCTCACTCCCCGGGGCCCCCCTCACTCCCCTGGCCTCCCCTCACTCCCCGGGTCCCCCGCACTCCCCAGGCCCCCCTCACTCCCTTGGTGCCCCTCACTCCCCTGGTGCCCCTCACTCCCTAGATGCCCCCTTCACTCCCCGGGCCACCCCTCACTCCCCGGGTCCCCCTCACTCCCCAGGCCCCCCTCACTCCCCTGGTGCCCCTCACTCCCCTGGTGCCCCTCAATCCCTAGATGCCCCCTTCACTCCCCGGGCCACCCCTCACTCCCCGGGTCCCCTCCTCACTCCCCAGGCCCCCCCTCATTCCCCGCCCCACCCCCTTACTCCCCGGGCACCCCCCCTCACTCCCCAGTCCCCCCTCACTCCCCGGGCCTCCCGTCACTCCACGGGCCCCCCCTCACTCCCTGGGCCCTCCTCACGCCCCGGGCCCCCCCTCACTCCCCGGGGCCCCCTCATTCCCTGGGCGCCCCCTCACTCCCCGGGCGCCCCCTCACACCCCGGGCCTCCCCTCACTCTCCGGGACTCCCCCTTACTCTCCCGGCCCCCCTCACTCCCCGGGCGCCCCCCTCACTCCCCGGGCCCCCCTCACTCCCCTTGCCTCCCCTCACTCCCCGGGCCCCCCTCACTCCCCGGGTCCCCCTCACTCCCCGGGACCCCCCTCACTCCCCGGGGCCCCCCTCACTCCCCTGGCCTCCCCTCACTCCCCGGGACTCCCCCTTACTCTCCAGGTCCCCCTCACTCCCCGGGCCCCCCCTCACTCCCCGGGGCCCTCCCTCACTCCCCGGGCCCCCCCTCACTTCCCAGGCCCCTCACTCCCTGCACATCGCTGGACTGTGTGCGAGTTTCCCACGTGTGATGGGGAAGTCTCGAATGTTCTGACACTTGTGCTGTAACATTTAACTGCTCATACCAGAGAGTGACAGACCCTGCTCTCATTTCCTACCTCTCCTCTTCCACACAACGGCACCGACGAGAGCAATCAGGGCGACGGCCCCAATCACAATTCCAACAATCAAACCGAGATTTGTTCCCTCTGGAGACCCTGGAGTCACTCGGAATGTCCCATCTGTGGGGGAATGAGGAGGTCAATGAATAACCACAGTCGCTGATCATTAGCAAGCAATTGCACCAAAGTCGTGCCCGAGATTGAATCAGGTTAGAGGCTGCGATGTGATGGGCAGTCTGACCAGAGCATCTTGTAGGTTAGAAAGGTTCTTTTCATATTCCTGTTTGCAGCTCTTACTATCTTCTATGTCTTCCTTTGCTGTTCTTTATCTCTCTCCCGGTCCGCTGAATCCACACTATTCTTTGCACTTTTGTACGCTCTTTCCTTCAGTTTTGTTATTTCCCCTCTTCTGTCCACCATGGCGGTTTTATTTGATAAGTAGAGCTCTTGCCCATTAGGAGAATATACTGGTCCTGTATCAAGCTAAATTCTTTCTTGAACACCTCCCACTGTTCATCTGTAGTTTTACCCAATGACAGTTTTGACCAACAGAAAACGCTGGAAAAACTCAGCAGGCCAGGCAACGTCCGTGGAGAGAGAAATAGAGTCAACGTTTCGGGTCGAAACCCTTCTACAGAACAGTTTTGACCAGTTTGCTGTGGTCAGTCTCGGTCTCATCCTGTTAAAGTGAGCCGTACCAAAATCTAGAATCTTAGTAACTGTTACGTTTCTCCTTTTCAGACCGAACATTGAGTTTGATCGTATTATGGTCACTGTTAGATAAATGTTCCCTTACTGTTAGATTAACTACGTCTGACTCATTACTAAATCTAGGAGGGCCCGCCCTCTTGTTGGGTCGAGAACATATTGCTCCAAAAAACTCTCGAATGCACTCAAGAAATTCACGATCTTTCTGCTCTCCTCTTCCCAATCTATGAAAATGAAAGTCTCCCATTAAATAACTCTGCTGTTGCTGCAAGCTTCTCGAATCTCTGAATCCATACATTCTGCTGTTATCAGGAGGCCTGTAGACAACTCCCATTACAGTTTAATGTCCTCTCTTATTCCTCAATTCTAACCGCAGTCTCTGCTGATTTGCTTTCCCTTACCTATATCCTCTCTTGCTAATGTTGTAATAATCCAGGACAAAATTAATCGTCACTTGGAAAAACATGGGTTAATAAATTGACAGCTAGCATGGATTTGTTAAAGGCAAATCGTGTCGGACAAACTTGACTGAGTTCTTTGATGAAGTAACGGAGAGGGTTGTTGAGGGTAGTGCAGTTGATGTTGTGTATATGGACTTTCAAAAGGCATTTGATAAAGTGCCATTGAATAGACAAGGCATAATTTCAAAGCTTGCAGATGACACAACACTCGGAAATGAAGTAAACAGTGAGGAGGATACTAACAGACTTCAGGAGGATGGACAGACAGACTGGAGGATGGACAGACAGACTGGAGGATGGACAGACAGACTGGAGGATGGACAGACAGACTGGAGGATGGGCAGGCACATGGCAGATGAAGTTTAATGCAGAGAAGTGTGAAGTGATTGATTTTGGAAGGCAGAATGAGGAGAGGTGATTAGACCCACTGACAGACACTGCCCCTGCAGTTGCTGTTCCTCTTACCCCAGTGTCGGATCTTCGCTCCTACTTTGTCACCCTGATCATACTGACAGGAGTACGTGGCTCCATCATCGACCGCGATTGGAGCCCATCTCATGAGCTGGTAGGTGCCATCGTGGTTGGGCAGGATGTCAGTGGACTCCGTGTCTGTGATCGGCTCGCCATTTCTCAGGAGGGTGACTTCGATATTGCGAGGGTAAAAGCCCGTGACGAGGCAGGAGAGTTCAGTCGGTCTAATAGTTGAGGCCTTGTTCACAGAAGGAAACACTCGAGGAGCAACTGAGAGAGAATAAAACAGATCAGAGCCAAGTCAGTGAGAGACAGGAACGGTACATATCCCTTTAAACTGGGGATTAGACCCCGACCCAAGGAACGGTACATACCCCTTTAAACTGGGGATTGGACCCCGACTGCAGGGAACGGTACATACCCCTTTAAACTGGGGATTAGACCCCGACCCGAGGGAATGGTACATACCCCTTTAAACTGGGGATTAGACCCTGACCCCAGGGAACGGTACATACCCCTTTAAACTGGGGATTGGACCCCGACCGCAGGGTACGGTACATACTCCTTTAAACTGGGGATTGGACCCCGACCACAGGGAATCGTACATACCCCTTTAAACTGGGGATTAGACCCTGACCCCAGGGAATGGTACATACCCCTTTAAACTGGGGATTAGACCCTGACCCCAGGCAACCGTACATACCCCTTTAAACTGGGGATTAGACCCTGACCCCAGGCAACCGTACATACCCCTTTAAACTGGGGATCAGACCCCGACCCCAGGGAATGGTACATACCCCTTTAAACTGGGGATTAGACCCTGACCCCAGGCAACCGTACATACCCCTTTAAACTGGGGATCAGACCCCGACCCCAGGGAACGGTACATACCCCTTTAAACTGGGGATTAGACCCTGACCCTAGGCAACCGTACATACCCCTTTAAACTGGGGATCAGACCCCGACCCCAGGGAACGGTACATACCCCTTTAAATTGGGGATCACACCCTGACCCCAGGCAACCGTACATACTCCTTTAAACTGGGGATTAGACCCTGACCCCAGGCAACCATACATACCCCTTTAAACTGGGGATCAGACCCCGACCCCAGGGAACGGTACATACCCCTTTAAACTGGGGATTAGACCCTGACCCCAGGCAACCGTACATACCCCTTTAAACTGGGGATCAGACCCCAACCCCAGGGAATGGTACATACCCCTTTAAACTGGGGATTAGACCCTGACCCTAGGCAACCGTACATACCCCTTTAAACTGGGGATCAGACCCCGACCCCAGGGAACGGTACATACCCCTTTAAACTGGGGATTAGACCCTGACCCTAGGCAACCGTACATACTCCTTTAAACTGGGGATAGACCCTGACCCCAGGCAACCGTACATACCCCTTTAAACTGGGGATCAGACCCCGACCCCAGGGAATGGTACATACCCCTTTAAACTGGGGATCAGACCCCGACCCCAGGGAACGGTACATACCCCTATAAACTGGAGATCAGACCCCGACCCCAGGGAACGGTACATACCCCTATAAACTAGGACCTACCTCACTGAATCTCAGTTCCGCCACCGCCCTCCCACTCACTGACCATCACCAACACGTATTTAAATAGCGCCTTTAAAGTAGCAAAACATCCCAAGACGCTTGACAGGAGCTTTATTAAACAAAGTTTGACACCGAGCTGCATATTCGAGCAGAGAGATAGGTTTTAAGGAATGTCTTAAAATAGGAAATGACGTTGGAGACGCGGAGAGATTTAGGGTGGGAATTCCAGAGCTTAAGGCCTTGGCAGCTAAGGCAAGGCCACCTGGACGTCATTCAGGCTTGGGCTGATAAGTGGTAAGTAAATTCGGGCCACACAAGTGCCAGGCAATGACTATCTCCAACAAGAGAGATTCTAACCTCCACCCCTTGACATTCAACGGCATTACCATCACCGAATCCCCCACCATCAACACCCTGGGGGTCACCATTAACCAGAAACTTAACTGGACAAACCACATAAATACTGTGCAGCTCAGAGGCTGGGAATTCTGCGGCGAGTGTCTCACCTCCTGACTCCCCAAAGCCTTTCCACCATCTATAAGCCACAAGTCAGGAGTGTGATGGAATACTCACCACTTGCCTGGATGAGTGCAGCTCCAACAACACTCAAGATGCTCGACACCATCCAGGACAAAGCAGCCCGCTTGATTGGCACCCCATCCACCACCTTAAACATTCACTCCCTCCACCACCGGCGTACCGTGGCTGCAGTGTGTACCGTCTACAAGATGCACTGCAGCAACTCGCCAAGGCTTCTTCAGCAGCACCTCCCAAACCCGCGGCCTCTACCACCTAGAAGGACAAGGGCAGCAGGTGCATGGAAATACCACCGCCTCCAAGTTCACCTTCAAGTTCCCCTCCAACATAGCGCAGGCCTGAGCAGGAGCAATGGCAGCGGAGGCTGCGGCGCCATAAAGGGAGCTGAGAGGAGGTGATCCAGAACACAGCGCGGACCTGAGCGGGAGCAGCGGCAGTGGATTAAAGGGAGCTGAGAGGAGGTGACCCAGAACACAGCGTGGACCTGAGCGGGAGCAGCGGCAGTGGATTAAAGGGAGCTGAGAGGAGGTGACCCAGAACACAGCGCGGACCTGAGCGGGAGCAGCGGCAGTGGATTAAAGGGAGCTGAGAGGAGGTGACCCAGAACACAGCGCGGACCTGAGCGGGAGCAGCGGCAGTGGATTAAATGGAGCTGAGAGGAGGCGACCCAGAACACAGCGCGGACCTGAGCGGGAGCAGCGGCAGTGGATTAAATGGAGCTGAGAGGAGGTGACCCAGAACACAGTGCGGACCTGAGCAGGAGCAGCGGCAGTGGATTAAAGGGAGCCGAGAGGAGGTGACCCAGAACACAGCGCGGACCTGAGCGGGAGCAGCGGCAGTGGATTAAAGGGAGCCGAGAGGAGGTGACCCAGAACACAGCGCGGACCTGAGCGGGAGCAGCGGCAGTGGATTAAAGTGAGCTGAGAGGAGGTGACCCAGAACACAGCGCGGACCTGAGCGGGAGCAGCGGCAGTGGATTAAAGGGAGCTGAGAGGAGGTAAAAAACAAAGGCGTGATGTCACAGGAGAGCAGGAGGCAGAATATAAATAAGCGGGAGGCCCAGAGAGAGCGCAGACCAGAGCAGCGAAGGCAGCGAGGAGGATAAATCAAGCGGGAGGCCCAGAGAGAGCGCAGACCAGAGCAGCGAAGGCAGTGAGGAGGATAAATCAAGCGGGAGGCCCAGAGAGAGCGCAGACCAGAGCAGCGAAGGCAGCGAGGAGGATAAATCAAGCGGGAGGCCCAGAGAGAGCGCAGACCAGAGCAGCGAAGGCAGCGAGGAGGATAAATCAAGCGGGAGGCCCAGAGAGAGCGCAGACCAGAGCAGCGAAGGCAGTGAGGAGGCGGAGGATAAATCAAGCGGGAGGCCCAGAGGGAGCGCAGACCGGGGCAGCGAAGGCAGCGAGGAGGATAAATCAAGCGGGAGGCCCAGAGAGAGCGCAGACCGGGGCAGCGAAGGCAGAGAGGAGGCGGAGGATAAATCAAGCGGGAGGCCCAGAGAGAGCGCAAACCGGGGCAGCGAAGGCAGTGAGGAGGATAAATCAAGCGGGAGGCCCAGAGAGAGCGCAGACCGGGGCAGCGAAGGCAGTGAGGAGGATAAATCAAGCGGGAGGCCCAGAGAGAGCGCAGACCAGGGCAGCGAAGGCAGTGAGGAGGATAAATCAAGCGGGAGGCCCAGAGAGAGCGCAGACCGGGGCAGCGAAGGCAGTGAGGAGGATAAATCAAGCGGGAGGCCCAGAGAGAGCGCAGACCGGGGCAGCGAAGGCAGTGAGGAGGATAAATCAAGCGGGAGGCCCAGAGGGAGCGCAGACTGGGGCAGCGAAGGCAGAGAGGAGGCGGAGGATTAATCAAGCGGGAGGCCCAGAGAGAGCGCAGACTGGGGCAGCGAAGGCAGTGAAGAGGATAAATCAAGCGGGAGGCCCAGAGAGAGCGCAGACCGGAGCAGCGAAGGCAGTGAGGAGGATAAATCAAGCGGGAGGCCCAGAGAGAGCGCAGACTGGGGCAGCGAAGGCAGTGAGGAGGATAAATCAAGCGGGAGGCCCAGAGAGAGCGCAGACCGGAGCAGCGAAGGCAGTGAGGAGGATAAATCAAGCGGGAGGCCCAGAGAGAGCGCAGACTGGGGCAGCGAAGGCAGTGAGGAGGCGGAGGATAAATCAAGCGGGAGGCCCAGAGAGAGCGCAGAGCGGGGCAGCGAAGTCAGTGAGGAGGATAAATCAAGCGGGAGGCCCAGAGAGAGCGCAGACTGGGGCAGCGAAGGCAGCGAGGAGGATAAATCAAGCGGGAGGCCCAGAGAGAGCGCAGACCGGGGCAGCGAAGGCAGTGAGGAGGATAAATCAAGCGGGAGGCCCAGAGAGAGCGCAGACCGGGGCAGCGAAGGCAGCGAGGAGGATAAATCAAGCGGGAGTCCCAGAGAGAGCGCAGACCGGGGCAGCGAAGGCAGTGAGGAGGCGGAGGATAAATCAAGCGGGAGGCCCAGAGAGAGCGCAGACCGGGGCAGCGAAGGCAGTGAGGAGGCGGAGGATAAATCAAGTGGGAGGCCCAGAGAGAGCGCAGACCGGGGCAGCGAAGGCAGCGAGGAGGCGGAGGATAAATCAAGCGGGAGGCCCAGAGAGAGCGCAGACCGGAGCAGCGAAGGCAGTGAGGAGGATAAATCAAGCGGGAGGCCCAGAGAGAGCGCAGACCGGGGCAGCGAAGGCAGCGAGGAGGATAAATCAAGCGGGAGGCCCAGAGAGAGCGCAGACCGGGGCAGCGAAGGCAGCGAGGAGGATAAATCAAGCGGGAGGCCCAGAGAGAGCGCAGACCGGGGCAGCGAAGGCAGCGAGGAGGATAAATCAAGCGGGAGGCCCAGAGGGAGCGCAGACCGGGGCAGCGAAGGCAGCGAGGAGGATAAATCAAGCGGGAGGCCCAGAGGGAGCGCAGACCGGGGCAGCGAAGGCAGCGAGGAGGATAAATCAAGCGGGAGGCCCAGAGGGAGCGCAGACCGGGGCAGCGAAGGCAGCGAGGAGGATAAATCAAGCGGGAGGCCCAGAGAGAGCGCAGACCGGGGCAGCGAAGGCAGTGAGGAGGATAAATCAAGCGGGAGGCCCAGAGGGAGCGCAGACTGGGGCAGCGAAGGCAGTGAGGAGGCAGAGGATAAATCAAGCGGGAGGCCCAGAGAGAGCGCAGACCGGAGCAGCGAAGGCAGCGAGGAGGATAAATCAAGCGGGAGGGCCAGAGAGAGCGCAGACTGGAGCAGCGAAGGCAGTGAGGAGGATAAATCAAGCGGGAGGCCCAGAGAGAGCGCAGACCGGGGCAGCGAAGGCAGCGAGGAGGCGGAGGATAAATCAAGCGGGAGGCCCAGAGAGAGCGCAGACCGGGGCAGCGAAGGCAGTGAGGAGGATAAATCAAGCGGGAGGCCCAGAGAGAGCGCAGACCGGGGCAGCGAAGGCAGTGAGGAGGATAAATCAAGCGGGAGGCCCAGAGAGAGCGCAGACCGGGGCAGCGAAGGCAGTGAGGAGGATAAATCAAGCGGGAGGCCCAGAGGGAGCGCAGACTGGGGCAGCGAAGGCAGAGAGGAGGCGGAGGATTAATCAAGCGGGAGGCCCAGAGAGAGCGCAGACTGGGGCAGCGAAGGCAGTGAAGAGGATAAATCAAGCGGGAGGCCCAGAGAGAGCGCAGACCGGAGCAGCGAAGGCAGTGAGGAGGATAAATCAAGCGGGAGGCCCAGAGAGAGCGCAGACTGGGGCAGCGAAGGCAGTGAGGAGGATAAATCAAGCGGGAGGCCCAGAGAGAGCGCAGACCGGAGCAGCGAAGGCAGTGAGGAGGATAAATCAAGCGGGAGGCCCAGAGAGAGCGCAGACTGGGGCAGCGAAGGCAGTGAGGAGGCGGAGGATAAATCAAGCGGGAGGCCCAGAGAGAGCGCAGAGCGGGGCAGCGAAGTCAGTGAGGAGGATAAATCAAGCGGGAGGCCCAGAGAGAGCGCAGACTGGGGCAGCGAAGGCAGCGAGGAGGATAAATCAAGCGGGAGGCCCAGAGAGAGCGCAGACCGGGGCAGCGAAGGCAGTGAGGAGGATAAATCAAGCGGGAGGCCCAGAGAGAGCGCAGACCGGGGCAGCGAAGGCAGCGAGGAGGATAAATCAAGCGGGAGTCCCAGAGAGAGCGCAGACCGGGGCAGCGAAGGCAGTGAGGAGGCGGAGGATAAATCAAGCGGGAGGCCCAGAGAGAGCGCAGACCGGGGCAGCGAAGGCAGTGAGGAGGCGGAGGATAAATCAAGTGGGAGGCCCAGAGAGAGCGCAGACCGGGGCAGCGAAGGGGCGGAGGATAAATCAAGCGGGAGGCCCAGAGAGAGCGCAGACCGGAGCAGCGAAGGCAGTGAGGAGGATAAATCAAGCGGGAGGCCCAGAGAGAGCGCAGACCGGGGCAGCGAAGGCAGCGAGGAGGATAAATCAAGCGGGAGGCCCAGAGAGAGCGCAGACCGGGGCAGCGAAGGCAGCGAGGAGGATAAATCAAGCGGGAGGCCCAGAGAGAGCGCAGACCGGGGCAGCGAAGGCAGCGAGGAGGATAAATCAAGCGGGAGGCCCAGAGGGAGCGCAGACCGGGGCAGCGAAGGCAGCGAGGAGGATAAATCAAGCGGGAGGCCCAGAGGGAGCGCAGACCGGGGCAGCGAAGGCAGCGAGGAGGATAAATCAAGCGGGAGGCCCAGAGGGAGCGCAGACCGGGGCAGCGAAGGCAGCGAGGAGGATAAATCAAGCGGGAGGCCCAGAGAGAGCGCAGACCGGGGCAGCGAAGGCAGTGAGGAGGATAAATCAAGCGGGAGGCCCAGAGGGAGCGCAGACTGGGGCAGCGAAGGCAGTGAGGAGGCAGAGGATAAATCAAGCGGGAGGCCCAGAGAGAGCGCAGAGCGGGGCAGCGAAGTCAGTGAGGAGGATAAATCAAGCGGGAGGCCCAGAGAGAGCGCAGACTGGGGCAGCGAAGGCAGCGAGGAGGATAAATCAAGCGGGAGGCCCAGAGAGAGCGCAGACCGGGGCAGCGAAGGCAGTGAGGAGGATAAATCAAGCGGGAGGCCCAGAGAGAGCGCAGACCGGGGCAGCGAAGGCAGCGAGGAGGATAAATCAAGCGGGAGTCCCAGAGAGAGCGCAGACCGGGGCAGCGAAGGCAGTGAGGAGGCGGAGGATAAATCAAGCGGGAGGCCCAGAGAGAGCGCAGACCGGGGCAGCGAAGGCAGTGAGGAGGCGGAGGATAAATCAAGTGGGAGGCCCAGAGAGAGCGCAGACCGGGGCAGCGAAGGGGCGGAGGATAAATCAAGCGGGAGGCCCAGAGAGAGCGCAGACCGGAGCAGCGAAGGCAGTGAGGAGGATAAATCAAGCGGGAGGCCCAGAGAGAGCGCAGACCGGGGCAGCGAAGGCAGCGAGGAGGATAAATCAAGCGGGAGGCCCAGAGAGAGCGCAGACCGGGGCAGCGAAGGCAGCGAGGAGGATGAATCAAGCGGGAGGCCCAGAGAGAGCGCAGACCGGGGCAGCGAAGGCAGCGAGGAGGATAAATCAAGCGGGAGGCCCAGAGGGAGCGCAGACCGGGGCAGCGAAGGCAGCGAGGAGGATAAATCAAGCGGGAGGCCCAGAGGGAGCGCAGACCGGGGCAGCGAAGGCAGCGAGGAGGATAAATCAAGCGGGAGGCCCAGAGGGAGCGCAGACCGGGGCAGCGAAGGCAGCGAGGAGGATAAATCAAGCGGGAGGCCCAGAGAGAGCGCAGACCGGGGCAGCGAAGGCAGTGAGGAGGATAAATCAAGCGGGAGGCCCAGAGGGAGCGCAGACTGGGGCAGCGAAGGCAGTGAGGAGGCAGAGGATAAATCAAGCGGGAGGGCCAGAGAGAGCGCAGACTGGAGCAGCGAAGGCAGTGAGGAGGATAAATCAAGCGGGAGGCCCAGAGAGAGCGCAGACCGGGGCAGCGAAGGCAGCGAGGAGGCGGAGGATAAATCAAGCGGGAGGCCCAGAGAGAGCGCAGACCGGGGCAGCGAAGGCAGCGAGGAGGATAAATCAAGCGGGAGGCCCAGAGAGAGCGCAGACCGGAGCAGCAAAGGCAGTGAGGAGGATAAATCAAGCGGGAGGCCCAGAGAGAGCGCAGACCGGGGCAGCGAAGGCAGCGAGGAGGCGGAGGATAAATCAAGCGGGAGGCCCAGAGAGAGCGCAGACCGGGGCAGCGAAGGCAGCGAGGAGGATAAATCAAGCGGGAGGCCCAGAGAGAGCGCAGACCGGGGCAGCGAAGGCAGAGAGGAGGATAAATCAAGCGGGAGGCCCAGAGAGAGCGCAGACCGGGGCAGCGAAGGCAGCGAGGAGGATAAATCAAGCGGGAGGCCCAGAGAGAGCGCAGACTGGGGCAGCGAAGGCAGCGAGGAGGATAAATCAAGCGGGAGGCCCAGAGAGAGCGCAGACTGGGGCAGCGAAGGCAGTGAGGAGGATAAATCAAGCGGGAGGCCCAGAGAGAGCGCAGACTGGGGCAGCGAAGGCCGTGAGAAGGATAAATCAAGCGGGAGGCCCAGAGGGAGCGCAGACCGGAGCACAGAGGAGGCGGAGGATAAATCAAGTGGGAGGCCCAGAGAGAGCGTAGACCGGGGCAGCGAGGAGGCGGAGTACCTCCAGCGAAAACAACAAAAACAACAACTGCAAAACAGCTAAAGTGACGTTACAACCAGGGAAGGAGCTGTTTGGCGAGTAGCTGGTAAGTGTTTCTAGTTAATAGTCTATTATGTAAAGGCATGGCAGGGCAGCTCAGTCCCATGGAATGCAAATCCTGAGTCATGTGGGGAATCCAGGACTCTTTCCGTGTCCTGGACAACCACATGTGCAGGAGGTGTTGTCAGCTGGAGGAGCCCAAGCTCCGGGTTTCAGAGATTAGGCAGCAGCTGGTGTCACTGCAGTGAGAGCATTGTGGATAGCACGTTTCAGGAGGTGGTCACCCTGCAGCTTAAGAGTGTGCAGGCGGAGCGGGAATGGGCGACTGCCAGACAGACGAGGAGGACCAGGCAGGTAGTGCAGGAGTCCCCGGAGTGCATCTCACTCGCCAACCAGTATTCAGTTCTGAGTACTGGTGAGGGCGATGTTTCCTCTGGGGAGTGTAGCCAGAGCCAAGTCTGCGGCACCACAGGCGGCTCAGCTGTACAGGGGGGGAAGAAGAAGTGTGGAAGAGCAATAGTGGTAGGGGTTTCGATAGTTAGGGGAGCAGACAGGCGTTTCTGCGGCTGCAGACGTAACCCCAGGATGGTATGTTGCCTCCCTGGTGCCAGGGTCAAGGATGTCACTGAGCGGCTGCAGAACATTCTGAGGGGGGAGAGTGAACAGCCAGAGGTCATGGTCCATATCGGTACCAATGACATAGGCAGAAAGAGGGATGAGGTCCTGCAGTCAGATTTCGGGGAGCTAGAAAAGAGATTAAAAAGCAGGACCTCAGAGGTAGTAATCTCCGGATTACTCCCGGTGCCACGCGCTAGTGAGTATAGAAACAGGAAGATAGCGAGCTGAATGCGTGGCTGGAGAGATGGAGCAGGAGGGAGGGCTTTAGATTCCTGGGACATTGGGACCAGTTCTGGGGGAGGTGGGACCTGTACAGGCCGGATGGGTTGCACCTCCACAGGGCGGAACCAATATTCTCGTTGGGGGGGTTGGGGGGGGGGTTTGCTAGTGCTGATGGGGAGGGTTTAAACTACTTTGCAGGAGAATGGGCACCAGGATGTAACATTAGAAAGGGTGAATAAAGTGCTCAAAGGATTGGGAGAGGCAGAGAGCACTAAAGTAAGAAATAGTGAGGTATTAGGGGGGTCAAACTAAGAGAGAATACGGGATGGTCCAAGATGGGTTTACAGTGTACGTGTGTGAACGCACGAAGCGTAGTGAGCTGCAGGCACAAATAGTCACATGGGAATATGATGTTGTGGCAATAACTGAGACCTGGCTCAAAAAAGGGCAGGATTGGGTATTAAATATTCCTGGTTATAGAGTGTTCAGGAAAGATAGGGAAGGGAAGATAGGAGGTGGTGTGGCAGTATTGGTTAAGGACAATATTACAGTGCTGGAGAGGGAGAATACGATGAAGCAGAAAAAGATCGCGTATGACAGATGTCAGGTGCAAATACATCAGAGAATCAGGCTATATATAGAAAGGTCAGAGGAGAAGTGAAAAAGAAAATAAGAGGGGCAAAGAGAGGGTATGAGAATAGAATGGCAGCCAACATAAAAGATAATCCAAAAGTCTTCTGCAGGCATATAAATAGTAAACGGGTAGTAAGAGGAGGGGTGGGGCTGATTAGGGACCAAAAAGGAGACCTATGCAAGGAGGCAGAGGGCATGGCTGAGGTACTAAACGAGTACTTTGCATCTGTTTTCACCAAGGAAGAGGATGCTGTCATAGACATAGTAAAGGAGGAGGTAGTGGAGATACTTGATAGGATAAAATTTGATAAAGAGGAGGTAATAGAAAGGCTGGCTGTACTTAAAGTCACCAGGAGCGGATGGGATGCATCCCAGGATGCTGAGGGAATTGAGAGTGGAAATCTCGGAGGTACTGGCCATAATCTTCCAATCCTCCATAGATACGGGGGTGGTGCCAGAGGACTGGAGAATTGCAAATGTTACATCCTTGTTTAAAAAAGGGTGTAAAGTTAAACCCAGTAACTACAGGCCAGTCAGTTTAACCTCAGTAGTGGGGAAGCTTTGAGAAACAGTAATTAGGGACAAAATTAACAGTCACTTGGATAGGTGTGGATTAATTAAGGACAGCCAGCACGGATTTGTTAAAGACAAATCGTGTTTAACTAACTTGATTGAGTTTTTAGATGAGGTAACAGAGAGGGCTGATGAGGTTAATGCGGTTGACGTAGTTTACATGGATTTCCAAAAGGTGTTCGACATAATAGGCTTGCCAGCAAAGTTGAAGCCCATGGACTAAAAGGGACAGTGGCAGCATGGATACAGAATTGGCCAAGTGACAGGAAACAGAGAGTAGTGGTGAACGGTTGTTTTTTGGACTGGAGGAAGGTGTACAGTGGTGTTCCCCAGGGGTCGGTACAAGGACCACTGCTTTCTTGATATATATTAATGACTTGTACAGGGCACAACTTCAAAATTTGCAGATGACACAAAGCTTGGAAGTATAGTGATCAGTGAGGAGGATAGTGATAGACTTCAGGAAGACAGACAGACTGGTGAAATGGGCGGACACGAGGCAGATGACATTTAACGCAGAGTAGTGTGAAGTAATACATTTTACTGTAGTAGAAAGAATGAGAAGAGGACATATAAACTAAATGGTACAATCCTGAAGGGGGTGCATGAACAGAGAGACCTGGGGGTATATGGGCACAAATCGTTGAAGGTGGCAGGGCAGGTGGAGAAAGTAATTAAAAAGGCTTACGGGATCCTGGGCTTCATGAATAGAGGTATAGAGTAGAAAAGTGTTGAAATTATGATGAACCTTTATAAAACGCTGGTTCGGTCTCAACTGGAGTATTGTGACCAATTCTGGGCACCGCACTTTAGGAAGGATGTGAAGGCCTTAGAGAAGGTGCCGAAAAGATTTACGAGAATGATTCCAGGAATGAGGTTCTTCAGTTACGTTGATAGACTGGAGAAGCTGGGGTTGTTCTCCTTGGAGCAGAGAAGATTGAGAGGAGATTTGATAGCGGTGTTCAAAATCATGAGGGGTCTGGACAGAGTAGATAGAGAGAAACTGTTCCCATTGGCAGAAGGGTTCAGAACCAGAGGACACAGATTTAAGGTGATTGGCAAAAGAACCAAAGGCGACGTAAGAAAAAAAAAATTTTACGCAGCAAGTGGTTATGATCTGGAATGCACTGCCTGAAAGGGTGGCGGGGGCAGATTCAATCACGGCTTTCAAAAGGGAATTGGATAAGTATCTGAAGGAAAGAAATTTGCAGGGATAGGGGAAGAGGGCGGGGGAGTGGGACTAGCTGAAGTGCTTTTGCAGAGAGCTGGCACGGGCTCGACGGGCTGAATGGCCTCTTCTGTGCTGTAACCATTCTATGATTCTGTGATTCAAATTTACACACCACCCTGACTTGGAAGTATATCATCGATCCTTCATCGTTGCTGGATCAAAATCCTGGAACACCCTCCCTAACAGCGCTGTGGGAGTACCTTCACCACACGGACTGTAGCGGACTCACAATTCACAATTCACAATTCAAATCGCTTTATTGGCATGATAAGTTACATCTTATGTTGCCAAAGCATCAAAATACATTTATGGTTGAGCACATAAACGCAGTTCTATTCATACATTGTATAAACAGGTATATCCCTGAGTGTATAAATATACATTCGCATTGTTTATATATATTCATTTCTTAGTTTACTGGTTGTCCCTCTGTTCATGGCAAGCTGTAACATAGTGTGCCGCCAGTGTTACACAGCTTCTCTCCTCTCCCAGTAGGAATCGGAGTTTTTGGTTGTCATTCAGATTTCTGAATTCAGGGCATATTTGTGAGAATTTTTGGTAGAAATTCTCCCTGATGCCCTGATATTTTCCACAGGCTGTGAGGAAGTGCATCTCTGTCTCCACTACTCCCTGATTGCAGTGAGAGCATATCCTGTCTTCTCTTGGCAGCCTGGTCTGCCTGTGTCTGCCTTTTTCGATCGCTAGGCTATGTTCGCTAAGTCTGTACCTTGTCAAGGTTCTTCTCAGTTTGTTATCCTTTACCATGGTCAGGTAATCAGCTATGTTGTATTGTCTGTTTAGGGCCAAGTAGCAATTGAGTTTGCTTTGGGTTTTTGTTGTTTCTGCCCAATATGTCAGATATTTTTCCTTTTGCTTAGCGACGATTGTGTTGGGTCAAATTCTTTGTGTTACCCTGTCACTGTCCTGGGGCTGGTTATTGTTAGTATTGTTAGTAGTTACTTCACTGAGTCCCAGGACTAGTTGACTGAGGGTATTCTTCTTTATGGTCAGCTCTTGGCATTTCAGGGCGTCGTAGTGATAGCATTGGGGGTTGCTCATTTGTAGGTGGTTCCAAAATTTGGTGGCTCTTTTTTGGATAGTGATTAGTAATGGATATTGGCCTAGTTCCGCCCTGCATGCATTGTTTACTGTTTTCCTTTGAGTCCGGAGGATACTTTTACAGAATTCTGCATGTAGGATCTCAATTGGGTGTTTGTCCCATTTTGCGAATTCTTGTTGAGTTAGCGGTCCCCATACTTCACTGCCATAGAGTGCAATTGGTTCAATTACTGATTTGAAAATTTTGAGCCAAATGCTAATTGGGATTTCTATTTGGATTGATTTTTTGATGGCATAGAAAGCCCTTCTTGCTTTCCCCTTTCAGTTCATTCACAGCCAGTTTGAAGTTTCCCGTAGAACTGATTTTTAAGCCCAAGTATGTGTAGTTAGTGGTTTGTTCAATTTTGGACTCACTCTCACGCTCACTCTCTCTCCCCCCTCACTATCACTCTCTCTCCCCCTCACTATCACTCTCTCCCCCCTCACTCTCACTCTCTTCCCCCTCACTCTCTCCCCCTCACTCTCACTCTCTCCCCCTCTCTCACTCTCTCCCCCTCACTCTCTCCCCCCATGCTCTCACTCTCTCCCCCCCTCGCTCTCACTCTCTCCCCTTGGTCTCTCTCTCTCTCTCTCCCCCCTCACTCTCACTCTCCCCCCTCACTCTCACTCTCTCCCCCCTCACTCTCACTCTCTCCTCCCCTCACTCTCACTTTCCCCCTCACTCTCTCTCCCCCTCACTCTCACTCTCTCCCCCCTCACTCTCTCTCTCTCCCCTCACTCTCACTCTCTCC